>NW_027263273.1:0-89700 GCF_902827115.2 Pseudochaenichthys georgianus
AACATCTTATTTCCGCATGTTAACGCTACTGACTTCCCGCAGGACGACATGACGGCTGCCGGCCCCCTGTGTAAGTGAAGTGGTACTGTAGTTTTTCTCTCTCTGCCGTTTGTTGACGAGGTATGGGATTTATTTTCACTTTTGACACGCATGTTTTGGGGTCAGCACGCTGGCAGATAGCAGACCAACAGAGCACTGTTAACTCTTGACTTAACGCCACTGCCAAATCCAACTTTAATACCTAACAAACCTGCTGCTAACACTTACCTAAAGTCAAATATCATATATAATATGGCAATTACTAACACTTGCTAACATGAATCAAAAGGACACTTGGTTGCAAATGTCATATTTTAAAGGTATTTTGGTTTGTATTTAGTTATGCGAGTAAAATTATGTGACCAAATGTATGTTGCATTCAGGACTTTGTGCATGTGTTAGTAAATCAGAGATGTTTTTTTTAAATACACTACAGCTAGTCGTGTTAAGGAACTTAGTACTTTTACTCAAGGACTGTACTTAAGCTCTATTTTGAGGTACTTTACTTGAGTATTTCCATTATGCTTCTTTGAACTTCTAATCCGCTACAATTCAGAGGTAAATATTGCACTTCTACTCAACTACAGTCAAAGGTAAATATTGTACTTATACTCTACTACATCATCATGTAGTACATTTACTTACTTTGCAGATATATATTAATGATAAACAATCATCAACACTGAATAAATTCACAAGTATACCTTAAGTAAATATACAAAAGTATTACCATCAAAATATACTTGAGTAATATTTTGATGGTAGGACTACTACTTAAGTGCAAATTTGACTACTTCTTCGACCTTTGAATACATCTAAAGTGTCATGTACTGCAACTTACACGTGCTTTAGTTGACATTTAGGAAATGAAATGTGTAATTCATATACTGTATATTTATACATGTATAAGCAGGGCAAGTCATGTGGGAACACTCTTCAAAATCATATTTGAACTTAAAATAATAATAATTACATTTGCAAGCTACTGGTGCATAGCTTGAACAAAATAGTACTAAATATCACTAATTGTGCACTCAAAAACATGTTTCCGCAATCTAACTATTTACCTAACACATTTAAATACCATAACATACACTATTTGAACTATTTCATGTTTTAACAGGGTTTACCCCTGTGGTCCAGAATGAATGTCTCTGATTGAAGACAGTTAACCTGTCTCTACTGTACGGTGGATGTTCAAACCCCTGCGGTTATTAACGGCTAATGCGTATTATTTGACGCGGTGCCATGTCACCCTGTTGTGGAGCTCAGTCTCACGTCAGGAGGCTCAGTGCACCGTGTGCACCAGGGAGTGTCAGCTCACTGCCGGACTTTGAACACATCACTCTGCAGGGAACATAACTGCGCTCTTAAATCAAATTTTTCATAATTTGCTCCCAAATAAACATGCCATATTTATTAATCTTTTAGTTCTTTCTCTGGTCCCTTTTGTCTCATCTTCTAAAATATGTTATTTACTATGTTTTCTTTTCAGACGGTATGTGGCTGTGGTTTTGATAGTGCAAGTTGACTGTCATGAACTTGGCAGGAGTCTTATCTTTACAACCGCAGATAAAAGGAACTCAACTCTCTCCTTCATTTTGCTCACAGAGGCGGTACACACACATGTTTTCTATTGCTGTAATAATAACAACCGTTCCTTAGGGTCCGTACAAAGTCGTCAAAGTTTGGAAAATACTTTATCTTTTCTGACCATTTACATGAACACAAATCTATATGACACACTACAGGAAAGAGAAAACCATGAAAAGCATAAGGCTGCTGCTTTAATAAAAAATGTCTACTCTTCAGCAAGGAAAATAGGCCTTTACAATAGTCAAACAAGTCAAATACGGAAGAGGCAAAGATGATTACGTAATTAAAGGGGTTAGAAACTTTGTGTCGACGGTGTCTTCCACACATGTTGCCCATACCTGTGTCTTAAAGGCTGGTGCAGTGGGATTTTTGTTGTGTTATAGTCCCTTGACTACAGAAGTCCCCACGAGATGACAATCTTATTTGACCTTTTCACAAAGAAACAAAAAACTGGCTCCAACATACCAGTTTATGTGTCAATGTGTGTGTGCTCGCAGGAGACGATGCCCACAGAGAGAATGAGGATGCGGCCGTGGCTGGAGGAACAGATCGACTCCTGCCAGATACCGGGACTCAAATGGGTCCACAAAGTAAGTATACACTTTCACACACACAAAGAAACACACACACTTTTATATTATAGTTCAATAGCTGACAGAATGTAAATGTGTGTAGGAAAAGCGGATATTCCAGATCCCGTGGATGCATGCAGCGCGTCACGGCTGGGACCTGGAGAAAGACGCTCCGCTCTTCATGAGATGGGCCATACACACCTGTAACACACACACACACACACACACACACACCACACACACACACACACCTGTAACACACACACACACACACACACACACACTGTGCTTCTCCTTTTCAGTGGTTGACATGGTCATACGGCTAGACACCACACCAGTTCTGTCTAAAATCAGTGAAACCTTTAATTTGCGGGACATTTGTAAGAAAGAAATCACAATGATCACGTGTCTCAATCAGTAGGGACACAGAACGTGATTTGATTCGCCACATTAGAAGGATTGATCATTTATAATTCACATCAAGTCTCTAGAATATTCTTTGTATGTCTCTTCTGCTTCATTATACCCACCCGGGTAGTTTGAATTATTTTACCTTTACCAAATATTGCGCTTGGTGTGTTTGGGATATGGCGCCACGATGCGACTGGGATACACATTTGTATCAATTGTGCAGCCCTAAAATGTCCGTCATTAACTAAACAAACAAACATCAGTTGCGCAAATTGCGCCATTTATGTGACAGACAAAAGAGTATGTGACAGACAAGAATAGTCAATTCTAATGTCTAATGGGGAGAAAGAGATGTCCTGTATGGGTTGATTGTGCGTTGATCAACAGATCAACATTACCAACAGGTAATGCCACAGGGTTCCGGTGGGCATGTAAACAAATGCATAATACTGCACTATACTTTGCTGCCTCACCCGGTTGCATAGCGACGCTTATTGTTTAGGTGTCTTTTAATAAGCAGGTAGTCCTATCATTAGCTAGAACTAATTAGATCTGATCGATATGGACATAAACGCGAGTGAAGTCTAATCTGACGGGAGAGAGAGATCAGCTGCTGCTGACAAGTCGACACGCAGCTCTGCATGATCACCTGCAGCGGTGAGCGGACAACACACACTTTAATGACCTCTCAAACTACCGTAACTAGCTATAGATATGTTTAGTTTTACTGTCGGGTCACTCATTACTGGATCCGCGAGCTGCATGATACTGACGGGCTGTCAGGAGAGGGAGAGCGCTCTGTTTATTATTCCCGTGTTATTGTAAATTACTGTTCACTTTTGAATAATGTAGGTAATCGACTGCTCTAATTAGTTTGTTTAATATCGAATCATATCAATTTGTTTTAAAGCACAATAAATAACAAAGAAGACCTTTGACCGGCACTTTTCTCATTTTGTCCGGAAGATTTAAACTTTAACGGACATGTTGACCGGCGAAAAATATTCTAAAGGGAACTCTGGGCGGTAGTGTGTATTCGTCATTCAAAAGAGGCAACAACCGGAAGACAGAGAAGAAGAACAGACTGCGTGATCTAAACAAACAACAAATAGCGTGCGCGTTCCATTTTCACTCGTCCATCGAAAACGTGTTTCGTGCGGTACTGGAGCTATCAGCCATTGGAGTGTTGCTTATGGAAGACATTCTCAAGCAACCGTTTCGCTTCTCATGCACTGATTCGCTAGCTGAAGAGCCAATCAGAGTGATTTCTTTGTCCGACTGCCTGTGGCCGACGCACGGCCATGAAAGGCCAAATAAGGCGTGTCACGGCCGACGGTGCGGGACACACCAAATTTGAGTTTGGGTGACAGGGCACGCTTCGTCGTCCGACTAACGAAAACGGCCGATTTTGGCCTGGTGTGTCAGGGCCTTAACAGCAACCGCTCTGTCACCCTGCAGAAATATCAGTGGGGAATATTCAGCTCTACACTTCAGAAAGGAAGCTAAAATCTCCTACAGTACTTAAAGCTATCAGCTGGAGACTGTTGGTGATATTATACTCACTAGCCATATTTAGTCTGCTGAACAATAAGTGAACTGATTCTATCAAGTGTATTCATTTACTGCTGAGCAACAAAAAGCTCTGGTCATACCATGTTATCAAACTAAATAAGAGTGTGATAGTTTATTTAAGGTGATTGTTTGAGGTGTCTTCCTCCACAATCGGCCATCACAAAAAAAGTACATTCCTCTAATTTTCTGTATTTCTTTGCAAAACAGTAGAAGAATGCAAGCTGGATAATATCTAAATAAAATGAGACATGAATAATTATATACCTGGGAAAATATGGTAAGTTCTCTGTGTTTGTGTGCAGGTAAATATCAGATCGGCATAGACCGCCCTGACCCGAAGACGTGGAAGGCGAACTTCCGCTGCGCCATGAACAGTCTGCCGGACATCGAGGAGGTGAAGGACAAAAGCATCAAGAAGGGAACCAACGCATTCAGAGTGTACAAGATGCTCTCCTCCTCCGAGAGGATGATGAAGAAAGGTGAGCACAATCACTTTTCTAGATTTGATCTGTTTCTCCTATAAACTTGTTCATAATTCTATATTTATTGAATCAATACTCTTTCCATTTATATTGTGGCTCAGTTACTGAACGTTTTTATTCTTTCTGTATATTTAAGTGGAAAAGAAGAAGACCGACAAGGAGGGGAAGCCAAAAAGGAGTAAAGAGGTACATGAACACAACATTTGAGAGAGAGAGATCTAGATGTTTTTTATTTTAAAGAAAATTCAGATTGAACATGGTAAAAAAACTGTAAATTATAGTGTCCGTCCAAAAAATATGTTGTACTTCTAGTGAAAACTAACCTTGGATGATGGGTTAGTAGACTAAAAGCTTTAGGATACCAAAGTACAACATATAATAAGTACCCTGTATCAAGATTGATGCAAAACAAGTGATATTTGACCTTTTTAGACAGATTTAGCAAAAGAAAACCTCTTCTGGGGCCATTTGGGTGGATTTTCCATATCTCTGGCCCCCCTTGCTGGATTTTGACATGTGCCATGTCTTTCTAACCGTCAGAGCCAATGGAATCGAGGGGAACTACCACATAGTCCTTATTTGGTAATGTGTGTGTGTTAGACTGCTGCATAGCCAAGACCGGAAGCAGCAGCCACTCTGGTGGCTACCATTAGCAGCTAACTTTTGCTCTCCGATTTTTACATAAAAATGGAATTATGGATTATAAATGAAAACATTTTTTTATACAGAGACGTTAAAAACCTATGGATTAACCGATTCAGCCGCGTATTTTCTCGGTTTAATGCCATTGAACACGTCTTTTGATCAGATTGACAGCTACGGTGAGACGATCTCCCTAGAAGCTCCGTAAAGGTACGTGTTGTGATGTCTGTGTTTGCTTCCCCTGTCGCGAGTTCGGATCACTCAGTGATGATACTATATACCTAAATAATCTGTGGAACCTCAGCTTTAATCGGATATCTTGTATGTGCAGCTACGATAAGTAATAAGGGTACTTTTATCTTGAGTTCTGTGCCAATGTCCGTTAGCATTTTTCGCTAAAGGGTCATTTAGATGCTGGTATAACACATTAATAGGTTCTTAAATATTAAGATCCCCTGACACAGTGTCGTGAAAAAAAAAACAGAGTCCCCGCCGACGGGGACCTTGGGGCTTAACAGGTTAAATCATCTCAGAAGTTTTGGGTTTTGTTCTTCGTGTTGACCCAAACCCATAAGACAATAGCAGTAAAAGTATAGCTGGAAGTCATCCAGCTGCCTTCATTGACACTCCAGTCTGCCTCATAATTATCCATCTTCCCTCCTCAAGAAAAGGAAGGGGAAAAACAGCTTTGACCTGGGTAGAAAACAGCACTTGCATTCTGGGTTAACAGCCTACAGTCGACCACTAGGTCTTAGAGTCTTGTCTATCATTTTTTAACTTCTTGAAACCATCAAATGTTGTTTGTGTTGTGTTTTTACTTACCCGCAATTTCCTAAGCACACAACAAACATCTGCAACATTGTTCAGCCATGGTGCTGAAGCCAATCAGATCCCAACTTTGAGCAATACATTTAATCATACGTCTTAGCAGAACCCAATCAAGAGATATATATATATAGATAGATAGATAGATTCAACTTATGTACAGGTACCATGTAACAAAACGGTTTCTCTGCATTTGACCCATCCTAGTGTTAGGAGCAGTGGGCTGCCATTATGTACGGCGCCCGGGGAGCAGTCTAGGGAACGGTGACTTGCTCAGGGACACCTCGGTAGCACTTGGTCTTTCCGGGACTTGAACTGGTGACCTTCCAGTTGCCAAGCCAAGTCCCTATGGACTTCGCCACCACCTCCCTTGCTGACCATGAGCTTGACCATGTGGGAAAAAAGTGTTTTAGGTGACAAGTTTAATTTGCCCTCTGGATCATATGAGGGTTAAAAGATTCATGTGACAAGAATCAAAAGACATCTGAAACCAATGTCTCACAGAAGAAATAATAAACCCATTATACCCCTCCTGGAAACATTGTCCTCCAAACCATACAGATCATGTTTTCCAAATAAGATACTTCAGAGTACCCATCTTCACATACAATGTTATTTCAAAGTCCTATGACTCATCAGGAAAACTTTCTCCTGTCAAAAAGAATCAGCAATGTTAAAAATCAAGTTACATAGTCATCAAGCCATGCAGGGATCATGCAGAGTCATACAAAGTTCATGCATCATGTCTCACGATGGTTAAACTAATATGGCATAGTCAGAAAACCATTGCCAAATCACCTTTTTCGTTTGGTGGGTCAGTGTTACTGTAACAGTCAGGTATTGACAAATCAATTCACATTCATTCAGTCTTTGCAAAGTCTAAGTCAGTCTCGAGATCTCATGTCCTATAGTAGTGCACTTTGATATTCTACCAGCTGGAGTTTTTAATCAGTGACATCATTGTGTTGATGTCAAACAATGCAACAAAGTTTTCCCCGTGTTAGCAGCACAATTTTCTTCAGATGTTAAACAAACAAATGATCAATACACTTTATTAATGTACTGCCCCAAGGAAACACAAAGCCTGACAAATGTTCATGCAAGGCATTCCTAAGTGAACCTGCGGATAACGGCCTTTTTAATTAATATTCCAATTTAATGAATAACAATAATCATTTTATCAATTTGTTTACCCTTAGAAGTGAACATACCTCATAATGTTTCATCAGTATGTTAAACTAAGCTTTAGCCAAATCGATCATTATCACTGTTACAGATTTAACTGGTGATTGAACAAACAAAGCCTTTTTTGTTTACGACATGCAGACCACTAACACATTTTTCCATGTTCAGCATCAGCCTTCCTTACTCTAAAATTACGTTTTTAAATAGGAATATTAGAAATGGAACAAATATTCAATCTTCAGAAATGTTCTTAACAAATGGAGAGTAATGCCATCTCTCCATCTAGGAAATAGCCAACATGTTTAAAAAATGTCAGATATATAAAAATAAGCCTAAATACTCCTTTACTATCAAAGTCGAAATCTAGACCTAAGGTGAACAGTTTTGGTAATGGACAATTTAATCTAAAAACAAAACAAAATTGGACTTGTGTCTTTGCCATTTGTTCTTCAAAATACATTCGTAAATAATTTGTGAAGTTATCACAATATAACTAACCCTCTCTAGGATATCAAATCCGTTCATCTTTAACCAGATACTATTTCCCTATTTATTTTTAGTTCATGATGACAATGGTATAACGACCACACGTTTTACCCATAGCTAGTTTATATGTCAAGATTATTATGTGTGACATAATAATCAGATGTATATGCTAAACAAAGATATTAAACTTTAATCTTTTCAGTATTCAAGACTATCGTTAAACAAGCAGCGTCTTTTCTTAAACACTAAGCATAATGTTCTCCACCACCCTCTGGAAAACTCTTGCACAGTTATGCTGTCAAATCATTGCATAATTTCTTCAGAATCTGACCAGTCTGAGACAAGCCTGTCTCAAGATCTTGTCATGAGAACAGTCAGTGATTTGTTGTCCTCATACTTGCCAACCTTGAGACCTCAGAAATCGGGAGCATTTCAAAACCACCGCGGTGGGGGGTGCTAGTGGATCGCCGGAGCTGTATTAGATTAACATTAACATGCTTATTGTAGTTGTAAGTGCAATGCTTTGCGGCCAGTAGCACCGTCCTTGATGGAGCATAGTGTGGGCTGGACCTGTATTTTACAGGAAAGGAGTGAGCAGAGGGTAGAGTTGTCGATTCTTGTTCTGTTTTCTGTGACTATCTTCCTCACCCTCTTTCAGTTGCGCGCGCAACTAAAGAGACGTGCTACCATGGAAACCAAACAATTGTGTAGCTATATTAAAGTCCGAGTGGAAACAGTCTTGAGTAAATGTCATTTGGTCAGAAATCGGGAGAAATGCGGGAGAAATATGACCCCGGGAGGAAACCGGGAGAGGGCAATGAAATCGGGAGTCTCCCGCGAAAATCGGGAGGGTTGGCAAGTATGGTTGTCCTCTGCAGCTGTAGTCAGTTGGATCAAGGAAACTCTTGTGGCACTGGGATGTCCAGAGGGGTGGAACCTCTGGATCAATGTGGTACAATCAGCAGACACACGTTGTCCTCTGCACAGTAAGAATCCCCAAAAACTGCAGTTCCTCTTCACACCACTGTTGCCTTGACAATGTCGCACAAGCAAAATGTCAACCTCCTCAGAGATGCGTTCTTTGCACACTTCTTCTGTTTCTGTAGTGAGCAACATTTCACCAACACACTGATTCAGAGTACACCAAAGGTGGTGTATAGCTATCCAATGTTGCTGTAATCACAGCAAATCAGCTACTAGAGAAAAACTCAATTTAAATCTCTCCCCCAACGGGTTATAAAATGAAATGGCTGAGTGTCTATATGGTCAGGAATGCTGAAACATGTGAATGTTAAAACAAACGAACCAGATTCTTTACTTCATTAAAAGTAGTAAAACTACATTGTAAAATCTCTTTGTCTAGTTAACGTCCTGCTTTAAAGTTTTAGTCAGGAAAATAAAATAAACATCATCTTTAAAATCTTCTTTAAATTTGAAAACCAAAAAGGTCTTCATTCTCCTTTACTTCAGTTCTAAGTCAAAATGAGCAAACAAGGAAACCCTCCTAACCACTATAGATTCATATTTTATCTTCTTGCTTATTCTATCCATTTTCAAATTGTTTATCTAAGTTTTGTGTTACAAGCATGGTTAGGTTGTAACAGGATACAAAAACTAACTGTATTCAGCGCTATATTTGAAAAAACAAGTAATCTAATTTCAGTTAATGAAAATACTTTTGGAACCCTTAAAGGAATTATTGATGGAGAAGTTTCCTCACTAAATGTAATCTTCATTACTAAAGCTAAAACCAAAATAAATCATCCCGGAACAGTTTTCTTTCCTTATCACTCAATTGTTTCAATAAAAACAAAAAAAAGGCATTGTGAAAACTCCCACTCTTGAGAACATCTCAACACTTTATTCCATCTAAGCATGAATGTTTATGACAGACACGCCCTATTAATCCAAACCGGTCTATAATGGTATAAATTGTGAACTTTCTTAATATTAATTGTAAATTCAACGTTTGTTCTCTTTAGAATAAAGATAGGATAGTTGCAGCTGAAACTGGTTAATAGCAACTTTCTAGATAAGCATGTTGTTCTTATATCTAGTAAATATATTTTTATTTTATGTTACTCATAAAACAGTAAACCATAGGAACATTTTCCTGAATAGTAGTATATATAAGTATATAACCTTTACTCTCTCTAGACTCTTCAACATTACATTGCATTTAGCTGACGCTTTTATCCAAAGCGACTTACAATAAGTGCGTGTCGACCAACAAAATACAAACTTGAAGAAACAGAATCATATACAGCAGTGTTTCTCAAACTTTTTCATACCAAGGATCAATTAAAAAACACTCGCAGACACCTAACTCCACAAATGTCCAAAAAAACACATCGTTTTTCGAGAACTGATTACAAATCGCCTGAAAATGGGACAAACAAGTGGCAACATGTGTGACGAAGGTGTTGCCCTGGGCTATATCATGCAATTGAAACTTAAGCTAGCTCCATTGCGGAGATATTCCCGCGAGAATGCGGAAAAGTTAAATAGATTAATTTATTTCAAATGTGAAATTTTACCAATATACTCACGGACCACTAGGGGGCGCTCATGGACCACCATTGGTCCGCGGACCACACTTTGAGAAGCACTGCACAGCATACTCACCGGACATGTCACCCATTGAGCATGTTTGGGATGCTCTGGATTGGCGTATACGACAGCGTGTTCCAGCAACTTCGCACAGCCATTGAAGAGGAGTGGACCAACATTCCACAGGCCACAATCAACAACCTGATCAACTCTATGCGAAGGAGATGTGTTGCACTGCGTGAGGGAAATGGTGGTCACACCAGATACTGACTGGTTTTCGGACCCCCCCAGACCCCCCCAATGAATAAAAACTGCACGTTTCAGAGTGGCCTTTTATTGTGGCCAGCCTAAGGCACACCTGTACAATAATCATGCTGTCTAACCAGCATCTTGATATGCCACACCTGTGAGGTGGGATGGATTATCTCGGCAAAGGAGAAGTGCTCACTATCACAGATTTTTTCAGATTTGTGAACAATATTTGAGAGAAATGGTTATTTTGTGTATATAGAAAATGTTTTAGATCTTTGATGAAGTATCTCATGAAAAATGGGAGCAAAAACAAAAGTGTTGCATTTATATTTTTGTTCAGTGTAAGTACATCAGGTTTCATAGAGCTAAAACATTTCAAGTGCTACTCAACTGGCTTTAGATAAGCCAGTCCTTTATTAGTATATAGGTGCTTTGTTAATAATTCTATCGCTCGAAGTGGAGTCGAAAGAGATGAGTTTTCAGTCTGCCCCGGAAGATGTGCAAGCTGTCTGCTGTCCTGATTTCAATGGGGAGCTCATTCCACCATTTTGGAGCCAGGATAACAAACCCACGTGTTTTTGCTGATGGGAACTTGGGTCCCCCTCGCAGTGCGGGTGCAGCGAGCTGTTTGGCTGATGCAGAGCGGAGTGCACGTGCTGGGGTGTACAGTTTAACCATGTCCTGGATGTAGGAAGGGCAAGATCCATTCGCAGCATGGTACGCAAGTACCATTGTCTTGAAGTGGATTCTAGCAGTTACCAGAAGCCAGTGAAGGGAGCGGAGGAGCGGCATGGTGTGGGAGAATTTAGGAAGGTTGAAGACCAGGCGAGCCGCTGTATTCTGGATGAGCTGCAGAGGTCGGATGGCACATACAGGTAGACCAGCCAGGAGGGAGTTGCAGTAGTCTAGGCGTGAGATGACGAGAGCCTGGGCCAGAACCTGCGTTGCTTTCTGGGTCAGCTGGGGACGTATCCTCCGGATGTTGTAAAGCGTGTATGTGCAGCAGCGGACAGTTTGTTATCTAGGGTCACACCCAGATTCCTTGCAGTCTGAGTCGGGGAAACAATAGAGGTGCCGATGTTGATTGTTAGGTCAAGAGTGGGACAATCTTTTCCCAGAAGGAAAAGCAGTTCAGTCTTGTTGAGCTTGAGGTGGTGAGCAAACATCCACTGGGAGATGTCCGCTAGACAAGCAGAGATGCGTGCGACGACCTGGGTCTCTGAGCGGGGAAAGGACAGAATTAATTGGGTGTCGTCAGCGTAGCAGTGGTATGAAAAACCATGCGGGCTAACGACAGATCCGAGCGAGTTTGTGTACAGGGAGAAGAGGAGGGGACCAAGAACAGAGCCCTGAGACAAGGGTTGGACTCGGACCCTCTCCAAGTTACCCTGTAGGTACGGTCTTTGAGGTATGAGGTGAGGAGGGAAAGTACAGACCCTGAAACTCCAAGTTCTTGGAGAGTGCGAAGGAGGATCTGATGATTCACCGTGTCGAATGCAGCAGACGGGTCCAGAAAGATGATGACAGAGGAGAGGGAGGCTGCTTTGGCAGTGTGCAGTTCCTCAGAGACAGCAAGGAGGGCAGTTTCTGTTGAGTGACCTGCCTTGAAACCAGACTGGTGCGGATCCAGAAGGTTGTTCTGATGGAGATAATAGGAGAGTTGTTTAAAGACAGCGCGTTCAAGTGTTTTAGACAGGAACGGGAGGAGAGAGACAGGCCTGTAGTTTATAACATTGGACGGGTTGAGAGTGGGTTTCTTTAGGAGAGGGTTTACTCTTGCCTCCTTGAGAGTGTTTGGAAAGTGACCAGAAGTTAGAGAAGTGTTGATTAAATGGGAGAGAAACGGTAGAATATCAGGAGCGATCGTTTGAAGGGATAGGGTCCAGAGGACAGGTGGTCCTCTGGACGGGCAGAGATAATGAGGGTAAGAACCTCACTTGGAGAGAGAGGGGAAAAGGAGGTCAGTGTGTGGGTGAAAGGAAGATCTGGTGACCCAGCGGTGAGTAATGGTGGGTCAGAAAAAGAAGAGCGAATATCATCAACCTTTTTTTTCAAAGTGGTTAACAAAGTCGCTTAACAGAAGAGAGGAGGGGGAAGGGGCTTTGGGAGGGTCCAAGAGGGTGGAGAAGATGGAAAATAGTTTTTTGGGATTGGAGTAGGAAGATTGGATCTTATCTTGAAAGAAAGTGCTTTTTGCCTGAGAGATCGAAGCAGAGAAAGAGGAGAGGAGAGCCTGATAGGTTAGGAGGTCATCATGGTGTTTCGATTTCCACCGTTTCCGCTCTGCTGCCCGAAGGATGGTTCTATTAGCACGCAGTGCGTCATTTAGCCAGGGAGCAGGAGGGGGCTGCCGAGATGTGAGAGGACAGAGAGAGTCCAGAGAGGATGAGAGAGTAGAGAGGAGAGTTTCTGCAGCAGAGTTTGGAGGCAGAAGTTGGAACGAGTCAGAGGAAGGGAGGGCTGAGAGCACCGATGAGGCAAGGGGAGAGGGAACGAAGGTTGCGGCGGACAGGTGCAGAATGAGAAGAGATTAGTTCGTTATGTTTGGAAAGGGGTAGAGAGAATGAAATGAAGAAGTGATCGGAGGTGTGGAGCGGGTTTACAGAG
Organism: Pseudochaenichthys georgianus; assembly: GCF_902827115.2. NCBI lineage: Eukaryota > Metazoa > Chordata > Actinopteri > Perciformes > Channichthyidae > Pseudochaenichthys > Pseudochaenichthys georgianus. Next base: position 13,220 of record NW_027263273.1, read on the forward strand.
AGGTTAGAAGTAGAGCAGTTCCTTGAGAATATGAGATCAAGGACATTGCCAGCTTTATGAGTTGGTGGGGATGGAGACAGTGAGAAAGCAAAGGTGGTTAAAAGAGATGTTAGTTCAGATATCTTCCCTGTCTGGAGGTTGAAGTACAGCGGGAGGGCCAGTTTCAGGGATGTGTGAGAGGAGATGATCCAATTCCTCCAAGAAGGCGCCTGGTGGACGGTAGAGAACAACAATGGTTAATTTTATAGGATGGGTTGCTATGACGGCATGGAATACAATTCAAAACGTCTTACTTCTCCTCTCTCTCTAGACTCTTCAAAACATCTCACTTTTAGGTGAAAATAAAAAACTAAATATTTTTATTTCAATATAGCTACTTCATATACTCAGTAAATCTCGTTTTACTTTCCCTTAATGTTACTGTATGTAATATAATGTTTTTCCTTGAAATATAATTAAGTACAATTCTTAGTTAATGACAAATACCATGAACTTCAGATCACTCATTGATCTTTCACTCCTTATTTTTAAACTCACTCCTTCTTTCAGGCATCAGAGAAAAGAGCAAACAGACACACTGCTGCTCTCACGGCTGATACAACAAAGGGTCTCCTCTTCTACAGAATCGGAAAAAGGGGGAAATACTTTCAGACAAATACAGACACACCCCGGCTGGAGCTCTCAGCCTTTTCAGGAGAAGGGGGCTTCTTTGAACAATTAACAACAAACTATGGTATACCAAAACATTTAGCGCTTTATCACAGACTCTACATTATATTACGGCCTGACAAAACATGGAAAACTCCACTTTTGTATATAGTGAATTCACAGAGTCTCCAGGCAAGTTTTATCTTTTTAACTCCCTGAACTCAGATCGGGCTTATTAATCTCTTAATTACCGAACGGACCGGATGTGCACTTGGCTCGAAGCAAATCATATCCCCTCAGCCAAATGAATCTCTGAACCTTAAGACAATCATTAGGATCTTCTCAGGCAGAATTCACGACTACAAGGTCAGATACAGTGATTCCTCCAGCATTACATGTATATCGGCTAACAAAGATCATATCCCCTCAGTCAAACCTTTAGCTTCTCAGGCAGACTACGAGGTCAGATACAGTACAAACATTGATCAACATAAAAGGAGACCAACAAACAAAACAAACAACCATCAAACAGAACAGTCAACAAACAGATTTCAGCCATAGCTGTGCCTCAAATCCACTCCTCTGCTTTTTTTTTTTTTCAATTTTGAAAAATAACCAATACAACTTCAAAAGTCAATTTCATTCCAAATACGTTCTGCTTACTGTGAGTCAGTATTTCTTCTGTGGAAGTCTCAAGTCTGGTTTCTTCTTCTTCCTTGAGATTTACCACAGCCGTCTCAGGGCTGCCTGGCCAAGGGAGTTGAGACCCACAGAGAAGGAACACAGCAACCTCCAGCATGGGCATCTCGGCACCTCCAAAATGTTGTGGCGATCCAGCACTCACACAACGGGGAGGAATCAATAAAACACAAACACAGATATAGCTGATCTGTAATTATTATTTAGTTGTTGCAACAAACAAACAATAATGGGAAGTACATCACCTGCTGCCACAGCAGCCAATCACGTAAATGCCCCCCGACGGTAGCAACAATCGTACAGCATATATAGCCACACATTTTCCCTAAGCATGTTTAACGCACACACATTTTATCATGCAGCCTACCACACAAATGTCACATGTTTTCTCTCTGAAAGCTATACTTGTATATGTTTAAATGTCATCGTCTCATGACATCTTTAGGAGTAGTTAACTAACAAAGGTTAACTATTTTTATAACCTAAGGCCTTCTCTGAACTTCCTCTACTCTCGGTGTCAGCTCACTTAAAATGAATACATCTATTGATAACTCAGAACGACCATTGTCTCTCTAACTGTGTGTCCCAACTCAATAACACCCATCATATGGAATACCATGTGATCTTTAATACATATCAGAAATACGCTGTATTAAACATTCTGCTATAACAAACGGACCAAATTGTAAATATAAGTGAGAAATGCTTAATTCCAAGCAACATTTAACAACATTTACAGAACAGAGCTTATTTCATATTTGACAAGTTTCTTCAGCACATTCTGGTCAGTTCAGTTTCTGTGTTTACATGCCTGAAATGCTTCATGGCGTTAGCGGGAATAAGCTGTTTATATTGTTACAGCTGAATACTTGAGCATAAGCTGACTAACGTTCAATTACTCCAGCCCTGCACTCGTATATAAGTTTCTCAACTTCTCAGTTAGAAGTTATTCTGTAAAGGATACTATCTTCCAACGGGCTTGTAAAAATGAACTTTAAAGGTTTTAACTACATGTTTTTGCTTTCTATGTGCTAACACAGGTCTATTCTTAATCTTAGTCTCCTCTTCCACTCTGTCCCCAGCAGGCAGGTTCTCCGTCTCCGATCAAGCAGGAAGCACTAGAGTTCACAGTGATCGACAGCGTCTCAGGTACCACACTACTGTCTTCTTTACTCATATTTCGTGGCTTCTTTTTTGTTATTTGATTTTTTTTACTATCTTTCAATAGTATTTAAAGCTGGTATTTGTGCAAAGCTTCATGTAAAGATCAGGCAACGCTAATATTATATGAATTATAGAATATCAATGAAGTGGTGGCCAATTAGGATGGTTACCAATTGGTATGATCCAAACATTTCCCAAAAATCAACATTTATTTAAAGAAAAAGGTAGATTTCCATGTAGAATATTTTTGTTCTCAACACTCATAAGATAAAATACTAACTGACTCATTAAGAGGAACTGTTATAACAAATGGACTAATGAGAATGTGAGATTTTCTTTTTGTTATAGAGGCGAAATTCCCGCCCATCTACTTCCGACCCATGGGACCTTATTTCGGAAAATGTCAATGGGGAGAGAAAACGTATCTTTCGATCCCGTTTGAATTGTGCCACGAATTACACATCTTAAAAAAAATCATTTCCATGTCAAAAAATCACAGTTTGTCGTAAAACTGTTGAAATATAAGACTGAAAAATCCTGCATGCTGGCTCTTAAGGAACCGACTAACTCCCCTTTTGTCTATGTACAGCTCTCAACATGCCCAGACTTGTAGTGATTTTCACCTCTTTTAATACTTTTCGCCTCATTCTGAAAGAAAAGAAGTGAAATGTGCCAACGTGACGGCCGTCTTGGTGTGTGGTGCGGGACGGGAGATGTAGTTCATTGAGGCGGTTTCACACAAAAAAAAGTGTTACTTCACAGTTTTACGACACATTTTAATTTTTTTGACTTGCAAAATTATCTTTTCAAATCAAATCAAATCTAATTTTATTTGTAGAGCACATTTGAAAACGATTTTGGTCGAGCCAAAGTGCTGTACATGTAATTTAAACGCATAAAAACACATTACATCACAATAAATCACAACAGATAAAAACAACAAATTGCCAAACATCATATGTGGCACAATTCAAACGGAATCGAAAGATAATCTTTCTCTCCCCATTGACTTCAATACATAATTTTTCCGAAATAATGTCCCATGGAGGTCCCCGGAAAGGGAGAGACTTCGCCTCTCTATAAATGGCTGCATTGTTGGCATCTACATAAACAATTTTGTTTTGAAAAATGCAAGAACAAACCTACACTTAACACCAACAAAGCCAAAACCAAAGAACATTAACAGGCATTGACATAAAAAAGAAGCAGCAGGGTCAGTCACAACTTTGGGAATGAACCAAATATACCTACTTTCTGTTACCCTCCTAGTTATAACACTTTACCAGTCCTCTGTCATGTATAGTGCTATTTGAAGAGTACCTCTTAGCAAGTGATGATCTTTCCAATGGCAAAATGGATCCAAAATCTATTTTCAAACCATGCTAAAATGTAATCATTTAAAAAATGTAGTCGGATCTTTCTTCAATCCTTATTGGTTGGTGTTTTCTCTGCTGTTCCACTTGCCTCACAGAATGGTTACACATTCAAAAAGCAGCCTAGCAGCAATCTAACAGCATCATGTATTACATTAATTTATCCAAGATAACACAATCTATTATTTCAGGGTCGAGACTGGTCATAAAATATGACAACAGACATTGAAAGCTTAATTTAAAAACCACAATAGAAGCTTCGAAAGTAAAGAAAAAAGACTTTCAGTCGATCTGTTGATTATCTAGCTCAGTAACTATCTCCTGCCACAGAACATACAGTAACTGCTGACTGTTTTCGTATACTAGTTAGAAGAATTTAAGAATTATTATCATGAAGAAGATACATTTACTATGGAACAAAGGGACACTATATTTATCGTTTTTTCCTTTTTTTTGCATTATTATTGCTTGTTATTATTGCTTGTAATTGATGTTAACAGTACTCTTTCCCTTTTTTTTAAGGAACTTTTCTATCAACATAAATAAAAAATGGAAAGATAACCATTGGTTACTTTTTCAAGTAACTGCAATACATTTAAAGGAGGTCAAAGCAGTTTTATGACTTCATGAATATGTATTAACTACACTTTGATTTTCAAGGCGTACGAATATCTCTTTATCTCGCATCACTGTGAAGATTTGTAACCAGATTTTCCACACACTTGAGTCATTTTAATCAATAATTTATTCACAGCACGACAGTGGTTTCAGCCTTTCCGTCCAATCACACCCAGCGAGTGCTCGGTAGGAGACCATGTGATCACCAGCGAGCAGCTACCGTTCGTCTGTCAGACCATCGAGGTGACCACTGAGAACGAGGAGCAGACCGTAAGCTCCTCCCACTCGTACCCGCTGCAAATCTCTCCTGTGTCCTCATGCTGCGGTGAGACTACACACACACACACACACACACACACACACACACACACACACACACACACACACACACACACACACACACACACACACACACACACACACACACACACACACACACACACACACACACACACACACACACACACACACACACATATACACACACATACATACACATACATACACACACACACACTTTACAACAATTTGTGATAAGAAAGAGCATAAATGTGCTAGTTAAATGAGAGTAATCTTGTAGAAAGATATGCATAACCAGAGTTTTGACCACAGTTACCATTTAAAGGCACAGAGGTTACAATCTTACAAAGAGGAATCTTTCTAGGTCACGGTTAATGATGTTTGTTACAACACACAGCTTAATCTGGCTGACATGCACTAATCACTTCCTGTTCTGTGGTGTGGATGAGTAGAGTTCCAGGTTGAGTCGATCAATTGACCATCCCAGTTTAATGTATGTAACCACGCATCGACGTAGCCCCAGCATCATGGATGTATAAGGATAACTTCGCTCAAGTTATCTCATGTCTACTGTAGCTTGGGAGGGAAAACAATATTGGCTGCTAAATTTGATAAATGAAGTTTTATTTATCAGACTACAAAGAATTAGCAACTCCTCCCTGCGGTCCCTCTACATTCCTCCACTTCCTGCCGCTGAGAGACAAATTCATTGGGGGGGGGGGCGCGGTTGACTGTCTGACTGAACCTACCCGCACCTTCTGTAGTAACTCGTAATGCGGAAGTGGGCGTGACTATAAACTGTCTTCGAAAAAACGATAGACACCACTGGTTCAGCTCGTCACTGCTTTTTTTAAATGTGTTTTTGGTTAGACGTCTGAAAAAAGGTACATAAGTATCATAAACATGTGTTTGTCACAGACCTTGCAATATAAAATCCAATGGAAGAATCCCATTGCTTTTTGTCAATAAAGCTAGTGCGATGCTAGCTTCTGACGGGGAACTGAAGCCCCCCTCTACCCTCTCTTTAAAACTACCACACACCCTTTTTTGGCATTTGAAAGGGTTAGTTCAGGATTCCCCAAAGTGGTTGGTTAATGTCAACGCTTGATTGGCTTTCAGTTCCCCATAGTTAGTCATTAGCACCCTGAGATCTGGTTGTGTATCCACCTTTCTTCTTATCCAACCAGTGAGCTCTATCAGTTTACAGTTATAATCATGCCATCAGTTTTTCTTTGTCTCTACCACTTTCTTATGTTTCTCCATCGCTACCATGGCCTGTAGAGTCAGGGTTCAATATCAAATCATATTTTTCTTTAACATGTACTTTTATTTAATTGTGTGCAAATGTTATGTATGCAAACTCTTCATTTTGTATCTGTAACTATGTGACTTTTTTACAAAGATCTACCTTAAAACAAATGTTTTAACTGCATTTCTGTATATTTGTTTTTTGTACAGGCAGCGACACGGACAGTGACACAGAGGTGAGTCTCCCATTATACTGTACACAGGAGAGAGTGTTGAATGAATTATGAACTGCTCTGATCTGCAGATAAACAGGTTTTTACCTGTTTCATAGCTACTGCTGTGTGTGTGTGTGTGTGTGTGTGTGTGTGTGTGTGTGTGTGTGTGTGTGTGTGTGTGTGTGTGTGTGTGTGTGTGTGTGTGTGGTGTGTGTGTGTGTGTGTGTGTGTGTGTGTGTGGTGTGTGTGTGTGTGTGTGTGTGGTGTGTGTGTGTGTGTGTGTGTGTGTGTGTGTGTGTTGTGTGTGTGTGTGTGTGTGTGTGTGTGTGTGTGTGTGTGTGTGTGTGTGTGTGTGTGTGTGTGTGTGTGTGTGTGTGTGTGTGTGTGTGTGTGTGTGTGTGTGTGTGGTGTGTGTGTGTGTGTGTGTGTGTGTGTGTGTGTGTGTGTGTGTGTGTGTGTGTGTGTGTGTGTGTGTGTGTGTGTGTGTGTGTGTGTGTGTGTGTACTATGTTGCGCGCCCCTGAGCAACCGGGAGGGCCTTGTCAGGAACTGTCAAACATTAACAGTTTGATCTGAGGTTGGCCTTTTGTAGTACTTGTACCCACAGTAACACACACACGCTACCTCTTATCAGTGGTAAGAGAACAGACAGAGAGTACAAAGGAAAGTAGAAACTTTCCCTCACATTCAGATTATTTTCTGTAATAAAAGGTGTCGGTGATGAATGCATCTATTTGATATAATAGATGTAATGTTTATATTTTTACACATACAAAGCAACTGAAGCCATGAGAGGCAGTGAGGAAAAAACAAATCTGGTGAGCCATTACCTAAATCTGATTCAAATAGTTTTTTGGAATGCTGTGTTTAAGACTAGTGTTAATTTCGTCAGCTATTTTTTATTTAGTTTTAGTCTTAGTCCTGTGTTAAATTTTCTTTTTAGTTTTAGTCATATTTAGTCACCTTCATCCTGTTTTTATTTAGTCAAGTTTTAGTCGATTAAAAGTCTGAGCATTTTAGTCTTATTTTAGTCAACTAAAACAGTAAACAGTTTAGTCAAGATTTAGTCGACTAAAAGTCTGAGCATTTTAGTCTTATTTTAGTCAAAGAAAACTAATTATTTTAGTCTACTTTTTGTCAATGAAAACTGTTGAGTCTTTTTTAGTCATCAGATTATATAGAAGTAGTCTAGCCAAAACCAATAATTTGTCATTTTACTCAACCGTATTTCACAATAAGATTATATCTTGTCCTTATTTGATGAAAAACACAGGTTGAATGATTAAGAAAGCAGCTTTGCAGAGAATATCTGGTCAGGTTTGTGGTGTTTGTACCAGCTGTGTAATGGCCACATTGCTTCCCTTCTGATAAAACAATGCATTCGCTTTTTTCTCCGCCTCATTGTAGCGAAAATGGGCCCAAATATCACGTCATTTCTTTCTCTCAAGCAGTGTTGGCTTTAGACTTTTTCGTTGTCAATAATTTTGATGCAGGATCGTAACATTTCCGTCATAATCCATTATAATGTGCACAATTTATCAATCACTTGCGCTGACGGGGGGGTATTCGGTTAACGCGAGTGCAACCACTACTCCCAAGCCCTGTTGTTACCATTTTGTTTTCTGTTAAATAAGGTTAGTTAAGGCCCTGACACACCAACCCGATTTTGGGAGTCAGAGGCCGTCAGAGGCTGTCGGGCATTCGCGGCGCCGTAGTCAGGTTGGTGTGTCCCGCACCGTCGACCGTGACACGCCTTATTTGAACTGCCAGACCCGATGCATGGCCGATTCAACATGTTGAATCGGCCATGCATCGGGTCTGGTAGTCGGACCAAATAATCACTCTGATTGGCTGTTCAGCTAGCAAATCAGTGCATGAGAAGCGAAGCGGAAGTGAGGGACGTAAACAAACGATTTAAGAAGGCACACACAGACTGCTATTCATTTTCATCTCATCATGGCGATCTGGAATGATGCAAACGAAGACGTGCTCATCACCTTGATCCAGGAGAGGCCAGCTCTGTATGATATTACGGAGAAAATATACTCTTCTTCTTCTCTGTCTTCCGGTTGTTGCCTCTTTTGAATGACGAATACACACTACCGCCGCCTGCTGGTAAGGAGAGTTATTGCCACTCATGCACTGAAGTCGGTGCGGTGTGTTCCCGTGCGACACATGGCCAAAACGCAGGAGAACACGGCCAGGCAACAGCCGACTTCAGCGTCAGCTAGTCCTCTGGTGACTGCTTGGTGTGTCAGGGCCTTTAGACCATGAGTTAGACCCGAGTCTTCCTGACAGTTCATATTTTGCCGCTGCCCGGTGTAATTCAAATCTACCGCCGCGGCGGCACAGACACACAGCTGCTGCCCAGCCGCAGCACCGGAAATGGAACTGCTGGGAGAAAAACTGACTATCAGAAATGTAACGTTATCTTTGATAATATTTCGTCTCCCTCATTTTCCGTCAACGAAAATAAAGAGAGATTTTGGCATAGTTTTTATTTAGTAAACTACATTTTCGTCTCGTAACTTTTCGTCAATGATATTGCATGATGCTTTGTTAGTTATTGTTTACTGCCGTCGGGTGCCGTCTCGTCATCGTCTCGTTTCGTCATGGAAAAAAAGGTCGTTGACGAACATATTTCGTCATAGTTTTAGTCAACTAAATTAACACTATTTAAGACTTACGGTACCCAAAAAACTTCCGTTAGGAGAAACAAGCTGCAGTTTCAAAAGCAATTCAAATAAAACAACACAAATGTGCCAAAAACACATGCACATGAAGCGTTCTGTATTTGCAGCGTTTCATTTATCCAGCACCTTTAACACATGTAACATTATTTCTTAACACACAATATATGTATCTTGTAGTTCAAACTAAGTCGTGGCCATAATGAGTATTGCAACAACACCTGTTTTACTAAAGTGACATTTAAGGATTTAAAAAATAAGAATTATAATGGCAAAAACCGTTTTTCACCTCTTCTGAAATCATATATATATAAAGGAGAGGAAACAAATAAATCACAGAACTGGGAAATGGATGTCCAGAAAAAAAAGAAAAAAATCTCACTTCTGCATTCAACATGCGTCAGGAATTAGCCACAGCCTTTGTGCCCTGCTTGTGTTTTGCTTATGCTCCTCTTCTTCTTCTTCTCTCTTTTTTTTCTTGTCCTAGGGGCTCAGTGTAGTCTGGAGGCAGGACTACAACACATCAGTTCTCAGGGTTCCCTCATGTTCTCTCCCCGGCATGGCCACCTTCGTCACCGCGAGCAAGCCCAACTTCAGGGTCACCAGCACGCGAGACCCCACCCCCCTCATCAGCTACCACACCGGGGAAGTAGATGGCTGGACGGCAGCTTACAGCCAGAACTCTGAGTCTGCAGCGACCGGCCTCACACACGAGATGCGCGCCAGTGTCATAATGAAAACCTCGGACGTGAACAGCTCCTGACCTCTGACCCCGGATGAGGGAGCATCATCACAGCTTCCAGGGCATAGGAATGACACCGAGTAGGAAAAGCAGCGCCGAGCCAAAACGGGACGAGGTTCAAAACCTTTGATTCTTTTGTAGCTTCTCTGAATTCTCATTTTAAGAGGAGGAACTGCTGACTGGTGGTAAAAAGTACCCACAAAAATACCATTTGTATAATACTCACGTGGTAATTAAATTAGAATTAACAACACCAAAACTACACTTGTTTACACTCTCACACATCATGGTGCGAATAATTCATCTCTCATTTATCCCGTTGAATGCTCACTACAAAAACCTCCATTCTCTGTAAAACCTTCTTGTTTTACACTTGCACAGTCTCACACTTTTGTGCTTCGTGAGCCCAAAGTGTCCTTAGTCCATCGTGTTTGTGCTAACACTTTAGCACACATAATGTCAAATGGAAGAAATTAGTAACTTTTATCCAATGAAAGAAAATGAACTTAAAGTTGTGAGGATGCCATAATGTTTTTAATTGCACAACCTAGTAGATGAGTGCGTTTTTATCAGTGTTTCCTTAAGGTTAAAACCTTCACCTTCACCTACTCTGCTAGGATTTTAGCCGTGCACAGTTTCAACTCAAACTGATGTGTCTTCAATTGGGACAATTCCCTTGATGCACTGCCATGTCTACACTATGAACCACTTCATAGCAGTGTGTGAAATTTAGACCAGAGTTGTCTCACAAATCACACACCGCTGCGCTAGTATACAGACATACAAATTAGCGGTAGCTTCTTTTCCAAACTAATATATTCGTATGCTATTAAAGCCTGAAAAAAAACCAGTTTAACTTTTTTCATTGTTAGTGCTATGTTTAACGCGGCACAACAATCGCTGCTGGTTTGCGTTGCTTCCGATACGTTGCCGAGATGGCGATCGTTGAGTGTTAGAAGTGTCCAGCGTTCCACAAAAAATGTTGACCGTTATGAGAGCGCCCTCCAGGCACTCGCATTTTCCCATACATTGCTTTCGAACACATTTTATGCACTCAAACAGCAAGTTAAAGAATTTAAGAACAAGAACATTTTGCTAATAGTTGAACACAGGATGTTTGTTTATGTATTACAGTTAACAAATCTCACTCACATTTAGCCACACTTCCTAAGACTCCTCACAATACAGAGAACAAATCACCTGCCCTCTCAAACAGTTTACGCTCCAGGCAGATCGCACTACTTGGAAGTAAGAAACGTGTTCATACCAAAGCAATGAACACTTCCTAGGAATTCATCTCTCAGTTGGCAAACCAGCTCTACCACAGAAAGCTGCTGAAAGAATCAAAGGCATGTTGTTATCAAGACTGACGAACATTGTGAAGCCCTGATTGGCCCCGCAGTGGAAACAGACGTGTGTGTGTGTATCCGTCTGTGTGTGTGTGTGTGTGTGTGCAGACCTCAGGACTCTACCCACCAACACACACACAGGCTAGGAACTATGTATCCTCCTCCTCTCCTCCTGGTGTTAATCATGTACATAGCTCATATGTATGTATGAATGCCTGCAAGCCGCTTCAGAACCTTAATGACAGCACTAGTGTGTTTGAGTGTGTGTATGTAGCCTTTTTGAAGATGTGTGCCTTTTAATAATGGTGGCTGGATTCAAACTAGCTGTGCTTTAGTCGGCCATGACAGGCGCAGGTAGCTTTCAGGACATTTCATCTGCCCTGTGTGTGTTTGTGGATAACGACAGTTGTAGTAGGGAGCATGGAGGCATGGAGGAGTGGTTAACCCTTCTACCATTGACCTAGTTAATTTAGTAACAATATATCAAACGTCCTCATATGTTGGGATTAACTATGTAACCCCCGTGCCTCACTTTCTGATTAGTTTGGGACAAAAATGTGTCCTTATCATAAATACTATACTGTTGCAAGAAAAAGTATGTGAACACTTTGGAATTACCTGGATTTCTGCATAAGTTGGTCATAAAATGTGTTCTGATCTTCATCTAAGTCACAACAATAGACAAACACAGTCTGCTTAAACTAATACCACACAAACAATTATATGTTTTCCTGTTTTTATTGAACACACCATGTAAACATTCACAGTACAGGGTGAACCCCGAGGCAAAAGACTTGTTCAAGAGCTAATTGGAGTCAGGAGTCAGCCAACCTGGAGTCCAATCAATGAGACGAGATTGGAGGTGTTGGTTAAAGCTGCCCTGCCCTATAAAAAATACACACCAGTTTTGAATTTGCTATTCTTAAGAAGCATTGCCAGATGTGAACCATGCCTCACACAAAAGAGCTCTCAGAAGACCTACGATTAAGAATTGTTGACTTGCATAAATCTGGAAAGGGTTACAAAAGTATCTCTGAAAGCCTTGATGTGCATCAGTCCACGGTGAGAAAAATTGTCTATAAATGGAGAAAGTTCAGCACTGTTGCTACTCTCCCTAGGAGTGGGCCGTCCTGTAAAGATGACTGCAAGAGCACAGTGCAGAATGCTCAATGAGGTGAAGAAGAATCCTAGAGTGTCAGCTAGAGACTTAAAGAAATCTCTGGCACATGAATCTGTTGACGAATCTACGATACGTAAAACACTGAACAAGAATGGAGTTCATGGGAGGATACCACGGAGGAAGCCACTGCTGTCCAGAAAAAACATTGCTGCACGTTTGAAGTTTGCAAAAGAGCACCTGGATGTTCCACAGGCAAAACATTCTGTGGACAGATGAAACCAAAGTTGAGTTGTTTGGAAGGAACACACAACGCTATGTGTGGAGAATCCAAAGGGTTCACATGCTTTTTCTTGCAACTGTATATTTTTCTGCAGATCTTTAACCTTTCAATAGTTTATACAACAACACTGTTGATTCTAAACATTCAGTCTGGGATAAGTCAGTAAATAGGGAACGGGAATGTGACGCCATCAACGGCAAGTCGTCCATCTTTGGAGGATACCAGCAACCGTAACCTATTAATTTACCATATACGAGTAAAAAATATGTTTAAAAAAAAAAGTGATTTATTGGGACTTTTATCTAAGCCTTATTATAGGAGTGGATGACAAACTTCAAATATTTTTAGAAGAAATACACTTTAAAAAGTGTAAAGAATTTCCCTAAAGAGACCCCTGGGATTGTGTTAGAGGAAGTAGACATTATTTAGGAGAGATCTTAAGCAGTGTAATCATAGTGAGTGCATTGATTTTGCACAATTACATAACTGCTATAATAACAAGTAGGAATAGGGAAGTCAGGGCCAGAGAAGACTGTCGTCAGCAGAGCCCTGTTGTTTTTACGCTCCAAACGTCCTCTTATCCGTAGAGCACAGACTTCTGTGTCCTCTTGTGTGCTTATTATGTCCACCTCTTCATTTGACATAAGATGAAATAACTAACTTGACAACGTAAGTCCAAACATATACCCAGAATGATAAACTGTTTTACAATGCACTGTTGGAGAGTGTATCTGAAAGCTACTTGTGTTAGCAGCTAGAAGGCTAAAGCACGGTCTCTTTTTCCCATGCCTGCCTTAAAGCAGAGCTCAAGGGACAGTACTAAAAGTAGCAAAACAGTCGGACAAATAGGAATCTGCCACGTTTTTTTTTTAACCAAACCACTAAAAGAGACTTTACACTGGATGCACATCATTATCATGGTGAATTAATTTAAGAATCAGAGGGGGTTTGGTGAGAATGTGAAAATGGCAAATGGCTTTACCAAATATTTTCTTTAACGTGCCTCCTTATTGTTCTGCAGCGCATACTGACAGGTGGCTTATGTTTCTGTGAGGCTCCCCTTCATGATTTGATGGTTCAACTGCAGAATACACTTTAAAGGCGCTATTATGCTTTTTTAGGTTTCATTTCCTGTAGTGTGTTGTATAGGTTTTTAGCATGTAAAATGGTCCCCCCCCCCAAGCCTGAAATGCCTCCATTGAACTCCTTTGTTTACTTTTGTAACGTAGTGACATTACTACATAAAACCCGCGCTTCTATTGGTTAGCGCTCTATCACATTGTACGTGTTAAAGTATGGGACATCCCTAAGCGGTTGACCAATCACAACTGAGCCGGCCAGCTAACCAATCAGAGCAGACTGGGCTCTGGATTCAGACAGAGGGTGAAAAGAGGATTTTGAACATTTAAGCATGGAGACATGTCACAGTAGAGGAACAAAATACAAATATGTGATCCTGAAAATAAGCATAATAGGTCCTCTTTAAAGCAATGTTTGCAAGTTATATTGTCAATTGCCTTTACAAATCCTGCCTTTTATTTGATCCATGTTTTTTCCTTGTGAGCCTTTTTAGCTTCAGGAATGTTGTTGTAGTGGTCACATAGTCTCTAAACGCAAAACCCTGTGGTCGTTATGACCAAATCAGCTGTTAATTATTATTTGTTTACACTCTTTGAGTGTTGCTTTGCATATAAACAACATGATCCATATTAGACATTGGAGCCAATTTATTTAATTCAATTGCATTGTTTGTGCTCGATATTGAGCACAAACAATGCGACCTGAAACTGAAAACTCGTTTTTTTCATTCACATAGCGCCAAAAGCCAGACTAGATATAAGAAGAGATGTAGCCAGGAATAACTTAAGTGCACTTATAGGATAAGAAGTAGAGGTTTTTTTGCCTTAAATAAAAAAAAGGGACTTAATTGCAGCCAAAAGTTGATTACATTGAGATGCTTGCTTGCTGCAGCCACTTAGAGCCGAGGAGTGTCTCAGCACAAAGAACAAAATGACCGTTGAGTTTATAGAGAACTAAAGAAGGTAATTGCTCAGCTCCTTAAAGGCAGCGAAGGCATGTCTCCACTGTTTATTCTCTGTACTCGTTGAGCTACATGTGAGTCAACATGTAAACCTGATAATAAAGATCGTTTTGTATTTATTTTTGTGTTTAATAGACTTGATTGTATGGAGGACTAAAGCTGCCATCTTAATAAAACTAAAATAGCAAGAAATGTAATAAATATGTCAAATAATTGTACAAGACATTTTTTAAATACAGTTGAACACATTTTGTTAACAGGGTAGGTAATGTTTAAATGCATTAATTACAAATTAATTTAAATACAAATATTTAATTTATTTTTTATATTTCTTGACATTTTAATTTTCAAATTGACCTGCACATTTATTTGATCATTTAGGCTTTTATTCTCTATATAATCTACATTACTTAAACAAATTATAATTAATTAATTAATTTCTGCACATTTTTTCAATTAATCTGCAGAACATAAATAGAAATTTGATAGATTTATATAAATGAATATAAATTGGGAAATAATTAAAATACATTTTCAAATAAAACATTTTTTTGACATGTTTATTTTCATATTTATTTGATCATTTAGGATATTATTCTCTCTTATTCTGCAATATTTAAAAACGTTTTCTTTTAAATTAATTAATGAATTCATTTCTGCACACACTTTCAAATTAACCTGCAGAATAAAAGTCTTATCAAATAAATGTGCAGGTCAATTTGAAAAGAAACGATTAGCACAGGAATAAAAACTCAATCTTTACCTGTATTTAATTAATTGTATAAATAAAACTTAAATAAATCTAAACCGAACATTTTTATAAAATGGGGAATAATTAAATACTTTCTTTCAAAATGATTTCATTTTTCAACTAAAACTTTTTTTTCTATTTAACACATTTAATTCAAAATTCAGGCTCTTATTCTCTCTATTATCTACATTTACTTTTTCATTGGTTAATGAATACATTTCTTAGCATATTTATATTTCTTATCAACATGCACATGTATTTGATTATCCAGACTTTATATCCCTCTATCGACATGTATTTAAATGTAATTCATTTATGTATTCGTATTCTTTATTTAAGGAAGCTTAAGTCCTCCATATAATGATACACAGAGGGAGTTTATGTTATCGCACTCATGAAGATCAAGTCCAGTTTTATGATTTATGAGAGACTTTGTATTTGTTGCAGTTAAGGAAGAACATAAAGTCCATTAAAGATGTTGAGGTCATGCAGCCGGTCCTTACAGGGGAAAGGGGGTTGGGACTGAGGTCTGAGATAAGAAACACAGCCTTGTTCTGAGCTGTGCAGGTTAGCACATGTAGCGCTGCATGGGGGTTAGAGTGCGGAGTGGACAACTTTTAGCGCGTGCGGTTATCTTTCTGTCAGAGCAGATGTTTCACACATGAACACTCTGCTCTCTCAGCTAACCATAGCTCTAACTAATGTTTCAGTTTCTCTTCTCAGTTCTCAGCTCCACTTCCTGTTTGCCTCTGAGGCCTCAGTTGCATGGCTGGCCAGTTGCCTTGACAACTGCTGACCTCATGCTGTTAGTCATGGTAAACAGTTTGTCTCTAGTAGGCTATATTTTGCTTTTTCACAAGCTTCCTTGTGCCCATGTTTCTTTAACAACAATCAGTAAGCGTCATCAGAAAAAGTCCCTTCTCCACTCTCATTTCCCCATAAACACTAGGCTGAAGTGTTCAGGGAATTCTTTCTTGAAGTTCATTTATTTTTGATACCATGCTCAGCAAGGCCAAATTCAAATCCTCGTGCGGGAGGTGGAGCGTTACCAGTTGGATCTGTTTGGGCTCACCTCTACGCACAGCGTCGGCTCTGGAACCTTACTTCTGGATAGGGGTTGGACTCTATTCTTCTTCGGAGTTGCTCAAGGTGTGAGGCGTCGGGTGTGGGGATACTCACAAGTCCCCGGTTAGGTGCTTCGTTGTTGGAGTTTACCCCAGTGGACGAGAGGGTCGACTCCCTACGTCTGCGGGTTATGGGGGGGAAAACTCTGACTGTTGTGTGTGCTTATGTACCCAACAGCAGTTCAGAGTATACGGCCTTCTTGGAGACCCTGGAAAGAGTCCTGTATGGGGCTCCTGAACGGGACTCTTTAATCTTGCTGGGAGACTTCAACGCACATGTGGGCAATGATGGAGACACTTGGAGGGGCGTGATTGGGAGGAATGGCCCCCCTGATCTGAACCGGAGTGGTGGTTTGTTACTGGACTTCTGTGCTAGTCATGGATTGGCCATAACAAACACCATGTTCGAACATAAGGATGCTCATAAGTGTACGTGGTACCAGAGCACCCTAGGCAGAAGGTCCATGATCGATTTCGTTATCGTATCATCGGACCTGAGGCCGTATGTTTTGGACACTCGGGTAAAGAGAGGGGCGGAGTTGTCAACTGATCACCATCTGGTGGTGAGTTGGGTCGAGTGGCGGGGGAAGCCTCTGGATAGACCTGGTAAGCCCAAACGTGTAGTTCGTGTGAACTGGGAACATCTGGAGGAGGCCCACGTTCAGGAAGCCTTCAACTCGCACCTCTGGCGGAGCTTTTCGGGCATTCCTGTGGAGGTTGGGGACATTGAACCAGAGTGGTCAGTGTTCAAAGCCTCTATTGCCGAAGCCGCGGCGGGGAGCTGTGGTCTCAAGGTCCGAGGTGCCTCAAGGGGCGGTAACCCTCGAACCTCCTGGTGGACACCGGTGGTCAGGGAAGCCGTCCGACTGAAGAAGGAGGCCTTCAGGGATTTGTTATCCCGGGGGACTCCCGAGGCAGTTGCAAGGTACCGACAGGCCCAAAGGGCAGCAGCCTCATCCGTGGCCGAGGCAAAGCAGCGGGTGTGGGAGAAGTTCGGAGAAGACATGGAGAAGGACTTTCGGGCGGCACCAAAGTTGTTCTGGAAAACTGTCCGACACCTCAGGAGGGGGAAGCAGGGAACCATCCAAGCTGTGTACAGTAAGGATGGGACGTTGTTGACCTCAACTGATGGAGTGTTAGGAACACTTTGAGGAACTCCTGAACCCGACAACTCCGCCCTCTATGTTAGAGGCAGAGCTGGAGTATGACGCGGGATCAACACCAATCTCCCGGGGGGAGGTCACTGAGGTCGTCAAACAACTCCACAGTGGCAAAGCCCCGGGGGTGGATGAGATCCGCCCGGAAATGCTGAAGGCTCTGGGTGTTGAGGGACTGTCATGGTTGACACGTCTCCTCAACGTTGCGTGGAAATCGGAAACAGTACCGAAGGAGTGGCAGACCGGGGTGGTGGTTCCCCTTTTTAAAAAGGGGGATCAGAGGGTGTGTGCCAATTACAGAGGCATCACACTACTCAGCCTCCCCGGGAAAGTTTACTCCAAGGTACTCGAAAGGAGGGTCAGGCCGATTGTCGAACCTCAGATTGAGGAGGAACAATGCGGATTCCGTCCTGGTCGTGGAACGACGGATCAGCTGTTTACTCTCGCAAGGATCCTGGAGGGGGCCTGGGAGTACGCTTATCCGGTCTACATGTGTTTTGTAGACTTGGAGAAGGCGTATGACCGAGTTCCCAGGGAGTTACTGTGGGAGGTGCTGCGGGAGTATGGGGTGAGGGGGTCTCTACTCAGGGCCATCCAATCTCTGTACTCCCAAAGCGAGAGCTGTGTCCGGGTCCTCGGCAGTAAGTCGGACCCGTTTCCGGTGAGGGTTGGCCTCCGCCAGGGCTGCGCTTTGTCACCAATCCTGTTTGTAATATACATGGATCGGATTTCGAGGCGTAGTCGTGGGGGAGGGGGTCTGCAGTTCGGTGGACTAAGGATTGCACCACTGCTTTTTGCAGATGATGTGGTTCTAATGGCTTCATCGGTCTGCGACCTTCAGCACTCACTGGATCGGTTCGAGTGTGAAGCGGCTGGGTTGAGGATCAGCACCTCTAAATCTGAGGCCATGGTTCTCAGCAGGAAACCGATGGACTGTCCACTCCTAGTAGGGAATGAGTCCTTACCCCAAGTGAAGGAGTTCAAGTATCTCGGGGTCTTGTTCGTATATGCATATGATGACATATGATGACATATGCATATATTGCCCGAGGCACAGGCCGAGGAGGTGGAGTTGCAGCAATATTTGACTCAAGTTTACTTTTCAATACTAAACCAAAATTAAATTATACCTCCTTTGAAAGTCTCGTTTTTAGTCTTACGCATCCGAACTGGAAAACTTTGCAGCCAATCTTATTTGTTACAGTGTACCGTGCACCAGGTCCTTATTCAGAATTCTTATCAGAATTCTCTGATTTTTTATCAACTTTGGTACTTAAAACAGATAAAGTAATTATCGTAGGTGACTTTAATATTCATGTTGACGATGATAAAAATAGCCTTACTGTTGCATTTAACTCTATATTAGATTCTGTTGGTTTTCGTCACAGTGTAAATAAACCAACCCACTGCTATAATCACACTCTCGACCTTGTTCTGACTTATGGTATTGAAATTGAGCAACTATTAGTCGAACCGCATAATCCTGCTTTATCCGACCATTTCTTAGCTAACTTTTGAAGTACTGTTACTAGACTACAAAGCATTAGTCAAAAGCTCCTGCAGCAGAAACCTATCTGTTAGTGCTATAGCCAAATTTAAGGAAGAGATTCCACCAATACTTAAGTTGATAGCATGTCTGCATGTAAGGGAGGAAACTTATACAAAATGTACACCACCCCAAATTGATCATGTTGTTGATAGTGCTACAGATGCGCTGCAAATAAAATTGTTGCTCCTTTGAAAAAAGAAGAAAATAAAACAACATAGATTAGCTCCATGGCACAATGCCGAAACCCGCAAAATAAAGCAAAAGTCGAGACAACTTGAAAGGATATGGCGTTCCACTAAACTTGAAGAATCTCGTTTGATTTGGCATATTACTCTCAATGAATATAAGAAAGCACTGCGTAAAGCAAGAGCAGCCTACTGGCTGCTCTTGCTTTACGCAGTGCTTTCTTATATTATATTATATTATATTATATTATATTCTTATATTTCTCTTCATTAATAGATGAGAATAAGAATAATGCAAGATTTCTTTTCAGCACTGTAGCCAGGCTGACAGAGAGCCATAGCTCGATTGAGCCTACTATTCCCATAGCACTCAGTAGTAATGATTTTATGTGCTTTTTTAACGATAAAATTGTTACTCTTAGAAACAAAATTAACGACCTCTTGCCTTTGACCAGTATAGTAAGCTCTAATATTACACTAGATAGTAAACTAGAATGCTTTTCAGCCATAAACCTTGAACAATTAAATTCAATGATTCTCTCTTCTAAACCACCGTATGTTAGACCTAATTCCAACTAAGCTGTTGAAGGAAGTTTTTCCATTAATTAGCACTTCTTTATTAAATATTATGAATATGTCTTTATTATCAGGCTATGTTCCGAAATCATTCAAAGTAGCAGTGATAAAACCGCTTCTTAAAAAGCACAACCTCGATCCAGAGGTTTTAGCCAACTATAGACCTATTTCTAATCTTCCGTTCCTCTCAAAAATTCTTGAGAAAGCAGTCGCAAAGCAGTTGTGTGATTACTTAAAAAAACATTGATTTATTTGAAGATTTTCAGTCTGGCTTTAGAACACATCATAGCACAGAGACAGCTCTGGTTAAAGTCACAAATGACATTCTAATAGCCTCTGACAAGGGACTTGTCTCTATTCTTGTTTTGCTCGATCTCAGTGCTGCATTTGATACTATCGACCATGATATCTTCTTGCAAAGACTAGAGCACTTAGTTGGCATACAGGGAACTGCTTTAGGCTGGTTTAGGTCCAATCTATCTATCTGAACACTCTCAGTTTGTACGTGTCAACGATGAATCTTCCACGCAAACCAAAGTTAGCCATGGATTGCCACAGGGCTCAGTGCTCGGACCTATTTTGTTCACATTATATATGCTTCCGTTAGGCAATATTATAAGGAATCATTCTGTACATTTTCATTGTTATGCGGATGATACTCAACTATATTTATCAATCAAGCCTGATGAAATTAATCATCTAAATAAATGCAAGACTGCCTCAAGGACTTAAAAACGTGGATGACCTTAAACTTTTGATGTTAAACACGACCAAAACTGAAGTTATTTTACTTGGCCCGAAGAATCTACGAAACAAATTATCTAAAGATATACTAACTATGGATGGCATTAATTTGGCCTCCAGTGAGACTGTAAGGAATCTTGGTGTTATATTTGATCAGGATTTATCCTTTAACACCCACATAAAATCAATTTCAAGGACCGCCATCCATCTACGTAACATTGCAAAAATCAGCCATATATTGCCTCAAAGCGATGCAGAGAAACTAGTCCATGCATTTGTTACTTCAAGGCTGGATTATTGTAACTCTTTATTATCAGGGTGTACCAAGAAGTCAGTCAAGTCGCTTCAGCTGATTCAAAATGCTGCATCTTGTGTACTAAACCAGAGTTAGGAAAAGGGACCACATTACTCCTGTTCTGGCTCCCTATAGAACACAGGAAAGAATTTAAAAAATGTCTTCTCGCCTTCAAAGCCCTTAATGGGCATGCGCCATCTTACCTTAAAGAACTCATTATACCCTACTGTCCTACTAGGGCATTGCGTTCCAAGAATGTTGTTGGTTGTTCCTAGAGTCTCTAAAAGTACAATGGGAGCCAGAGCCTTTTTCTTATCAAGCTCCACATTTGTGGAATCAGCTTCCAGTTTGTGTTCGGGCGGCAGACACTCTATCCGTTTTAAGAGTGCGCTTAAGACAAATAATGATAAAGCTTATAGTTAGGGCTGATTAGATTCAGCCCCTAGTTTTGCTGATATAGGCTTAGTTTGTCGGGGGACATCTTACTTCTTCCTTCTCTCTGCCTATACCTGTGTACTCTCATGTTCCGATTAACCCAGCTTCCCCAAATGTCTTTCTTTTTGGTGTCTATATACGCTGGGATCCGGAGTCATGGATGATCCTGTTGCTGCGGTCCTGTGTCCTGGATCGTGAGCCCTGGATCTTGAGTCGTGGCTGAGGTCCTGGATCATAAGTCCTGGATGGATATCCTTGTGGATTCATCTTCTGTACATTTTCATTCATACACACATGCATTTCCAAACATTTGGACTACCTATGTTACAAATGTATTATCTTTTCAATTTACACACGGCATCTATTGCACGTCTGTCCGTCCTGGGAGAGGGATCCCTCCTCTGTTGCTCTCCCTGAGGTTTCTCCCATTTTTCCCTTTAAACTGTGGGTATTCTCCGGAAGTTTTTCCTTGTACGATGTGAGGGTCTAAGGACATAGGGTGTCGTATTGTCATACTGATATTCTGTACACACTGTGAAGTCCACTGAGACAAATGTAACATTTGTGATATTGGGCTATATAAATAAACATTGATTGATTGATTGATATATTACATATTTAATTGTTGTTTACCTTTTATATTTTTCTGTCTTATAACCCAGTTCTCACGGGTTGGAATAGGTCCCACGAAAGAAACCCCGTACTTTAAACAAGACCTCAGCCTCGTGTCATTTACTGGACGGAGCTACAGCGAGAACTCGACTGCTCTGCATGAGTCGACGAATAAAACGGCGCCAGACGGCAGCGATCCATGAACGGCACGGGACATCTCCGTCGCAGCGTGTGCATCTGTAGTTTTCATCTTTTATACTCAAAAATGTATCTTTCAGTAACTTTTGAGAGCACAAGATCCAACTACTTTTGGAAGGTCCAGGTGCTTTAGTGTAAATGTAGGTGCAACAAAGAGACTTTAAAGTGCCATACAAAGAAAATGGGACATTTGCATTGTTCATATAATCTGTGTTAATGTTATCTTTCTAATGGAAGTTAAAGGATGTTAATATTGATTTGTGTATTAAGGTATCTGCAGTATAAGTGTTGAAGAATGTACCAAGTTTTGTTGTTTGCCTATATCATTATCACTTGTGATTTTCATTTAAATAAGGCTCAATAGCTGTATATAAGCTTAAGATAACTCAAAGCTAATATCTAAATTGGCTAACTACCTAGCTTTAAAGATAATTAAATATTAGAGTTAAAAACAAACTTAAGTAAACAAGTAAAATGTCAGATGTTGAGTCTGATGAAGTGAGTGTAGTAGAAAACGAGCAACCACAGGCAACTGAAGACTCGAAAATGGATAGCCTTTCCACACAAGAGCCACAAAGAGTCCGGAAGTTAACGGAAAAGGGCCAATAACTGCATGATGAGCAAGTAACAAGACTTGTACACCGTTTCAGTGTGAGCTACACAAGGTGGAAAGATATCACAAGGGAAGCCAAACAAGCACTAAGTGGTCAATGCTCTAATAACCTGCTGCATGAATACATCACGAAGGTAAGCAAGACCTCCAATGATGTGAATATTTCTTATGAAGAGTTGAGGCTCATTGACACACGTCGGAGAGAAGACACCTGTGAAGCAGTTATAAAGACAATCATTGAGACTGCAAGAGAACGAATAGACACAAGAAAGGACGAAAGTCACGAGGAAGAAGAAATTGGTAAAAACCAGACAGTCTGTATGCAAATCTGTTGCCTCTGTTAAGAGAAGTAATGGCTCTCATGTCACCAGGTCCTCGACTCATTCTCGTAGCAAGAAGCCGCTGCTGAAATTGCTTAAAATGAAGCGACTTTAGAAGTAATGCTAGAACAGGAACAACAGATCGAAGAACTTGATATACTGGAGGCTGAAGCTGCTCAGTTAAGAGCCAAACAGGAGGCAGAAAATGCTGAGAGGCAAAGAGAGTTACAAGCCAAGCGCAGACAACTAGAGCGATTAGAAACAGTAAAGAAGCTAAATGCTGCAAAGGCGAGACATAAAGTATATGAACAGAATGAATGCTCAGACGAAGAAATTAGCGAGCTGCTCCATCAACATGTTCCTCTGGTTGTGAAAGACAGCGTATAACTTCAAGAGCTCTCTGACTTCCTTCGCAGCTGTGAGGCTGCCATGTCACAGATCAAAGGACTTGAGGTATAACGACTGCAACGAAAACCAAAAGATGCTTGCTAAACTTCCAGACTGGTTGACCTCAAGTTGGAACAGAAAGGTCACAGAAATGGAAGAACAAAAATCACACGTTCCCAACCTTCAGCCAGTTTGTTAAATTTCTCACACGTGAAGCCAAAATAGCTTGCAACCCAATAACATTTCTCCATGCTCTAAAATCAAGAGAAAGCGAAAAAGGCAAGATTTTAACGAACAGAAGTCCTGTATCAAACGTATTGACTACAGAGACAAATGAAACAGCAGACGCCACAAACTAGAATATAGAATATTGAGTTTTCCGCCTTTTTTGTTTTTTTGACGGTTTCTGTGGCATAATGGATGTTGTGGGGGTTTAGAATCATATACCATGCAGTTTTACGTGGGTTCCGATTAATTAGAATATAATTTTAGTAGGAATTGCAACCGTGCTGGGGAGTGTTAGCCTCTCAGCTCACCGACATAACCGGAAGTCCGGAATCCTCCATTTACACTGATTCCCTGTTATGTGGGTGTAAATGGAGCACACGGCCAAGGCCAGAGCCTCAATAACTCATTGTCTCTGCAGTGTGCACCTGCATTTTGCAACATTTCTAATGCAGGCTAAAACTTTCTTCTGTGACTTTTCCCTTCGTTTCCTATCCAATCCATCAAACCTTGGGATTGGTGATTTTGTCTATTTATTCCAAAGTCACAGCAACATAAAATTAGCACAATACGCTTATAATGTAATAATAAGAATCAGTCTTTCTAATGTTATATCAAAATAGACTCCACATTGACAATGACACCCTCAGGCACAATGTCTGAAATGAAAAATCCCTTATTGGCTAAAATAAGGTCGCCAGCAACTAGATGCGCCAGAATGCCAGACTGCTGGATAATGGACTTAACAGACACAGAGCCTGGGGAGAATGGGCTGCAAAAATGTATGACTCCATTTGGGGCAACAGAGATGAGCACTTTGAAGGAGTGCATGTATGTGGAGTATGTCAGCTTGGCTTGGTCCATCTGATGTCGGTGGTAACCGGCAATGGTAACACTTTACAATAAGGTACACAAAATGTGCTTAGTTACTGAGGAACTACTAGATAGTTAATGGTTAGTTAATGAGTAGTTCCTCAGTGACTGCGATTGAGGAACTGATGGTTAGTTACTGGTAAACAGACTGGGGGGTACTGTATTAATGAATCATTCGTTAATGGTTAGTTAATGAGTAGTTCCTCAGTGAACTTATGGTTAGTTACTGGTAAATAGACTGGGGGGGGTACTGTATTAACGAATCATTCGTTAATGGTTAATTAATGAGTAGTTCCTCAGTGACTGCGATGGATGGTTAGTTAGTTACTGGTAAACAGACTGGGGGTACTGTATTAATGAATCATTCGTTAATGGTTACTTAATGAGGAGTTCCTGAGTGAACTAATGCTTAGTTACTGGTAAACAGACTGGGGTACTGTATTAATGAATCAATCGTTAATGGTTACTTAATGAGGAGTTCCTGAGTGAACTAATGCTTAGTTACTGGTAAACAGACTGGGATACTGTTATTAATTAATCATTCGTTAATGGTTAATGAGGAGTTCCTGGGAGACTTTGATTGAAGCAATGGTCCGCTGCAGCAGGGCACATTTAAACCTGCCATCTTCGGCTGGCTTGGGTCCCACCCTGGATCAACTGGTGGAGGTGGATCCGATTTACCTTACCATTACTTAGGCCGTTTGGGTACGGTAAACTCAAGGAACGCAAACAAAAACAGTAGTCATTAGGTAATGACCTAATGATTACCTTACCGTTACTAAAACAGTAGTTAGTTACCCATTAAGTAATGCTTACCTTACCATTCGTTAAGCATTGTGTGTCCCCTCAAGTAAAGTAATGCATCAAAAACAGTAGTTACCCAGACACCTAATGCCTACTTAACCATTCGTTAAGCATCGTGTGTCCCCTCAAGTAAAGTAATGCATCAAAAACAGTAGTTACCCATTACCTAATGCCTACTTAACCATTCGTTAAGCATTGTGTGTCCCCTCAAGTAAAGTAATGCATCAAAAACAGTAGTTACCCATTACCTAATGGTAAACAAACAAACCCTGTGCACTCAAGTTTACATTTTTATTTAAACAACAATCCAAAGGACACTAATGATGAAAACGAGGTTGCATCAGAACTTGCGAAAGTGGCGTATGTCATGCAGCAATCTGCCTAAGGGACCATCTTTGTGTTCATTTGCCAGCCAATGTGTCCACTCGATCAAGCAAGATGACTCTTCAGAGTCTTCACTGTGCGGTTTCCTCGCAGTCTCCAGACCTGTGACTTGTACGTTGACCAAACCCGCTCAATGTTTTGGGTGTAGGCTCCTGTGTCTGGGTTCACAAATGACCGGCTGTGGTTCACAGAGAAATGGACAAAGCCACTTTCTGCGATTGCAGTGGTGTATGCCCTCCACATGTCCGTTATCACCGTGGTCCCTTGGCGAACGTATTTTGTGACCAGAGGAATTAAATGGCGCCGTGATCTTTGTTTCACCAGCCTCAGGATAGGTCTTCTCTTTTTTCCTCTGATGCCCAGCATTCCAAAGACCCATTTCTCCTCTTCCACGTAGGACGAATCTTCCCCTACCATACTGTAATAAAGCAGTGAAAAAGGACAACACAGTTATATAAAAATAAACATCAGGAATTTCAATTGATAAACCAAAGTTGAAATGTGTTTATTTGCTTCTTTTACAATTTAAAAAATATTCACTTCCTTTCTCAAAAAGAAGAGAAAAAAATTAAAATGTCGTGGTACAAACAGAAAAGGCTGTTTAATTTTATTAAGTTAAAGTTTGCTTATTTTGCTGCAAGAACATGAAAATGTAAGATATATATTGGAATTAGATGATATCTAAATAAGATTATGCACTTTTAAAATGTTAGTAATAAAAGTAAGAATAAGATTTATTTCCTTAACCCTCTGGAGTCGGTGGACGCGGCGGCACGTCCAGGTGCGCATAATCTTACGTAATTAATCATATATTTCGATTATAAGGAGTAGAAACATGATTCAGATATCCGCGGAATCGCTGGAAGGGTAGCTTTCCAGCGGTATCTCTTGTGAGACTGTAACCAGGGCACAGCAGCCATATGGCCGCTCAAAGCAGCTTGACTTTCATTTAATTTAATTTCAAACCTTTATTTAACCAGATTGGGTCCCATTGAGATCATAGATCTCTTTTTCAAGGGAGACCTGCACTTTACACTGTGTGGGATTGGTGGATTCGTGTGTCTGTCAAGGAAATCTCGGCCGGCAGCCATCATGGTCTGAAATGACCAATGGACATCGAGAAATCACTAAGGACCTACCCACCAAGTAAAAAAAACATAAACCACGTGTCTCCATCAGTTTACGTCTGTGAGGAGAGAGAGAGAGAGAGACAGAGAAAATGACTAAAAGCTTTACAGTTGCCGACTTCGCTAGAGATTTTTTTCGCTAGCAGCAGTGAAGATAGAGCCTCAGAACCTGAAGTCTTCGACTCTTCTGAAAGAAGAAGAATACAAAGACAACAACAAGGATCCATTTGGGACATGGGTAAGTGGTAAAATATTACAGTAATAGTGTACTGGCCATGTGTGGGGATACCGCGAAAATGAACAATAGGTTTATGATATATATTTTTTATCGATAGTCAGGAACTTTTTCTTGGGACAAAATAGACTCCATGAGCAAACGTTTACTCTGTGTTAACGTTATGTTGGTGTGTAAAAGTGAGATTACATGTGTAGATGATTAAATTAATCATTATTCGTCCCACAACGGAGACATTTACAACCGTGGTAAATTTGGTTTTATATTGGACGTTGGATATTCGACACATTCGAAAAATCTATTTAACACTGGCTTCGATGGATGATTTTTTGTCAAACCAACTTCGATGTACAAGGCCCGCCTATATAACACAAAGCTTTTTTTTTCAAAAAACCACCTTTTGATTTTATACTATTTTTTTTGTGTTAAACAATTCTATAAATCTATTATGCGGCTTGACCTTTTCACCTACCCATGTCAAAACACATCTGATGAACTCAGCTAACTGCCCCTACACTTAACACAAAGCTTTTTTTTTCAAAAAACCCACCTTTGATTTTATACTATTTTTTTAATGTTAAAAAATGCTATAATCTATTATGCGGCTTGGCCTTTTCACCTACACATGTCATAACACATCTGATGAACTCAGCTAACTGCAGTGTAGGGCAGTTAGCTGAGTTCATCAGATGTGTTTTGACACTGTCTTGACATTTATAATGAATAGTTGTTGAAAGTTCTGATGTTCAATTTTGTAAATAGTGAGATTTTCCAGTTCTTATATTATATAAATAGTTGGTTGAAAAAAACATATTTATAATAAATTGTTGGTTAAAAAAAAAAGGTTGAATGCTCAATTTGTATTTGTACACTCACATGAACTCTTGGTATGTAATATGAAGTCATTATTCAGTCCTACTGTATCTCAGTCCCTGCTGGGTGAAAGTAGAGTGATAAACACCTGTTTTACTCAAAATTCGAATTACATTTTTTTCATTTTAGACATGAATTACACATTTATATACAGTGTAATTCAAATATTTCACTGCTTTTGTGATCTAAGACTTTGGTAAACCAAATCTAAAACACCAAAACAATTCGATCACATGAGTAAATTTGTGTTTTCACAAGAGTTTTGAAGATTTTACGAAAATCTGATGGAACATTTTAAGCTTTTGAGCTACTTCTCTCATCAAATAGTGCTCTAAGGTGAGTAATTTGCATATATAGCAATACCAGAGATTGTCCTGAACATTTTGATATTTAACCATGTGGGTGCCATGTTAGAAGAAATACATTTAAAAAGGGGATTAAGAAAACATCAAAAATTCGAGAAAATACCGTAGACTCCAGAGGGTTAATGATCTGATTGGATTGAGATCATTCTTAGCTTCTAAATTCTTTTTTTCTGTTATTTGACTGTGTATACACTGTGGAGCTGGCTCTCTCTAATGCAGTGGTTCCCAAACTTTTTGTGCCCAAGGCACACCAAAGGACAAGTAAAAATCTCAAGGCACACTATTGTGCAAAATAGCCCTTATAACACGTGTTATCACTGATATCATGTAAAATATCTGTAAATGTGCATAATTATTTACTAATGCCAAATAAAATGTGACAAAGACAACTATATTACTCATGAAATATTTATTAACGAAATATTTCAGAAATTAATTTGAAACGTTATCAAATTAGGCTTCATCAAAGCAGCAAACACACTCATTTAAACCAGACAGGTCACAACATTAAAAATGAGACAAAGGAAATTCAGCACAGAGAACTGTCAATGCAAAGAAGCTGCATTGTCCATGGTCCTGAACTACACATTATAAATGTAACATTTCAGCAGAGATGGGGTCGTTACTAAAAAAAAGTAACTCTCCTTACCAGCAGGTGGCGGTAGTGTGTATTCGTCATTCAAACACGCAACAACCGGAAGACAGAGAAGAAGAACAGACTGTGATATAAACAAACAACAAATAGCGTGTGCGGTAGCTCCACCTTAGCATGTGTTTCTTTGCAGGTGCTTGTTGAGGTTTGACGTGGTGTTCCCAGCAGTGGATAACAGCTTCTGGCCTGGACACAGTTTGCACCTCACCGTCACATTCCTGTCTATTCTTCGGATGAACTCAAAATAATGGGCATACCTCCACCCCTCGAGAGTTATCGCTGACTCAGCCATGTGTATGCAGCACTGCACGTGGAGATGTGGACGCGCAAGTCGCGCAGATTACGTACATATAAACCTACAGAGTACTGATCTAGTAAATTAAATTTTTTTTATTTTTGTGTAGTTGTATATTGCAATAATAACGTATGGTGTCACAAAATCCACGGCACACCCGGACTTGCCTCACGGCACACCAGTGTGCCGCGGCACACCGTTTGGGAACCATGCTCTAATGTATACTTTGTCTCGCCAGTCACAAGGGTGTGAAATGACACAATTATACAAATTACATTACTTTGCTCATTCATTTGTTAATCTCTGACCTTAAAAGATATGTTGTTATTTCACCTGAAAAACAAAGGTTTTAGTTTTAGTGAGGCCAAAGGCTAAGGCTCTGTAGTTTATACACACCTTCCTTTTGTGGTAGAAGTTGGTTTCGTCCAGCATGACAAATTCGTTTGGTCCTCCAAGTCTCTGCTTTTCCCCTCCTTTCTCTCCTCTTGATTGCACTCTTGCAGACCTTCCTCAACTCAGGCTAATTTTTTACAGCGTGCGACTGCTCTGCCACGCCATGCCAATTTGCTTAGCTGCAGTCCCTGGGAAAAATCTGTTAAAGATCAATATAGAATTACTAAATATGAACAAAAGCATATGAAGAAGAACGCATTCAGCACCAGTGCTAATGTATAATTATTGAGCCGGGACTCGATTAAAAAAATTAATCTAATTAATTAGAGGCTTGTAATTAATTAATCGAAATGAATCACATTTTTAATCAAATATACATATTTGACCTGAGAACAGTGAGAGCAATTTTCACATGGATTTTACTCCAAGTGGAGTGCAATCCAGTGAGCCAGGGAGTGGTTATTTTCTCAGACGTGGACTTACTTATCCTGGCCCTGAAACCAGTCATCTAGTTGAGTGGGGTTGGGTCAGGGTGTGGTTCCTTGCACTCGGAGTCGGGCTAACGTCCACACTAGCTGCTACATGCTTGCATTTAGGTGATACTTTAGGCTTGATGTGCTGCGGTGATATGCAAATTCTTTTTTGCATAATTTGCACACACAACCGTGCTCTTATCGACGCTTCCATCCGTCCGTTTTTAAAACAAAATGTCCCATCCACGGGGCCGACCAAAGCGGTCTCATCAGCTTGTTCGTTCATGTTTGACTATTGTTCACTGTGGTTTGTTGTTTTGAAGTCCCATGCTGAAGTCATGAACGTTAGTTGGTGCTCCAGTATAATCGGTACGCCTGAAACTCATCCAGTGAGAAACGTCCCGCTGTGCAAAAATAAAGTGCGATTAAGTGCGATTAAAATGCGTTAATTTTTTGTAATTAATTAATCTTAATTAACGCGTAACGTCCCGGCCCTAATAATTATATAATTCACATTAGACATTTGTTATTACTCAAGATGAAACAGAATTTTAATGTTGCTAATTAATTTTTATCTATCAAGTTTCCCTGTATCAGAGCATCTACACATGTATGTTAGAGAATTAAGAGAATTAAGCTTAAATCTGTCAAATGTCCAAAACAGCCTTGAACAGCCATGAAATAACCTCAAAATCACAAACTGCCATTCAGATGACATTTATGCTTAACTATCTCCATAAGTAATCTGAATGTCAGTTTGTGATTTTGAGGCTATTTCAGTGAAACAAGGCTGTTTTTAACATTTGACAGATTTATGCTTGATTCTCTCCAAAACTGTCATTCAGATGACTTTTGGAGAGAATTAAGCATAAATCTGTCAAATATCCAAAACAGCCTTGTTTCAATGAAATAACCTCAAAATCACAAATTGACATTCAGATGACCTTTTGGAGAGAATTAAGCATAAATCTGTCAAATGTCCGAAAACAGCCTTGTTCAATGAAATAACCTCAAAATCACAAATTGACATTCAGATGACTTTTTGGAGAGAATTAAGCATAAATCTGTCAAATGTCCAAAACAGCCTTGTTTCAATGAAATAACCTCAAAATCACAAACTGACATTCAGATTACTTATGGAGATAGTTAAGCATAAATGTCATCTGAATTGCAGTTTGTGATTTTGAGGTTATTTCATTGAAACAAGGCTGTTTTGGACATTTGACAGATTTATGCTTAATTCTCTCCAAAAGTCATCTGAATGACAGTTTTGGAGAGAATCAAGCATAAATCTGTCAAATGTTAAAAACAGCCTTGTTTCACTGAAATAGCCTCAAAATCACAAACTGACATTCAGATTACTTATGGAGATAGTTAAGCATAAATGTCATCTGAATTGCAGTTTGTGATTTTGAGGTTATTTCATTGAAACAAGGCTGTTTTGGACATTTGACAAATTTATGCTTAATTCTCTCCAAAAGTCATCTGAATGGCAATTTGTGATTTTGAGGTTATTTCATTGAAACAAGGCTGTTTTGGATATTTGACAGATTTATGCTTAATTCTCTCCAAAAGTCATCTGAATGGCAATTTGTGATTTTGAGGTTATTTCATTGAAACAAGGCTGTTTTGGATATTTGACAGATTTATGCTTAATTCTCTCCAAAAGTCATCTGAATGACAGTTTTGGAGAGAATCAAGCATAAATCTGTCAAATGTTAAAAACAGCCTTGTTTCACTGAAATAGCCTCAAAATCACAAACTGACATTCAGATTACTTATGGAGATAGTTAAGCATAAATGTCATCTGAATTTCAGTTTGTGATTTTGAGGTTATTTCATTGAAACAAGGCTGTTTTGGACATTTGACAGATTTATGCTTAATTCTCTCTCTAATTCTCTAACAATACATGTGTAGATGCTCTGATACAGGGAAACTTGATAGATAAAATTAATTAGCAACATTAAAATATTCTGTTTCATCTTGAGTAATAACAAATGTCTAATGTGAATTATATAATTATTAGGGCCGGGACGTTAACGCGTTAATTAAGATTAATTAATTACAAAAAAATTAACGCATTTTAATCGCACTTTAATCGCACTTATTTTTGCACAGCGGGACGTTTCTCACTGGATGAGTTTCAGGCGTACCGATTATACTGGAGCACCAACTAACGTTCATGACTTCAGCATGGGACTTCAAACAACAACAAACCACAGTGAACAATAGTCAAACATGAACGAACAAGCTGATGAGACCGCTTTGGTCGGCCCCGTGGATGGGACATTTTGTTTTAAAAAACGGACGGATGGAAGCGTCGATAAGAGCACGGTTGTGTGTGCAAATTATGCAAAAAAGAATTTGCATATCACCGCAGCACATCAAGCCTAAAGTATCACCTAAATGCAAGCATGTAGCAGCTAGTGTGGACGTTAGCCCGACTCCGAGTGCAAGGAACCACACCCTGACCCAACCCACACTCAACTAGATGACTGGTTTCAGGGCCAGGATAAGTAAGTCCACGTCTGAGAAAATAACCAACTCCCTGGCTCACTGGATTGCACTCCACTTGGAGTAAAATCCATGTGAAAATTGCTTCTCACTGTTCTCAGGTCAAATATGTATATTTGATTAAAAATGTGATTCATTTCGATTAATTAATTACAAAGCCTCTAATTAATTAGATTAATTTTTTTAATCGAGTCCCGGCTCTAATAATTATACATTAGCCACTGGTGCTGAATGCGTTCTTCTTCATATGCTTTTGTTCATATTTAGTAATTCTATATTGATCTTTAACAGATTTTCCCAGGGACTGCAGCTAAGGCAAATTGGCATGGCGTGGCAGGAAGCAGTCGCACGCTGTAAAAAATTAGCCTGAAGTTGAGGAAGGTCTGCAAGAGTGCAATCAAGAGGAGAGAAAGGAGGGGAAAGCAGAGACTTGGAGGACCAAACGAATTTGTCATGCTGGACGAAACCAACTTCTACCACAAAAGGAAGGTGTGTATAAACTACAGAGCCTTAGCCTTTGGCCTCACTAAAACTAAAACCTTTGTTTTTCAAGGTGAAATAACAACATATCTTTTAAGGTCAGAGATTAACAAATGAATGAGCAAAGTAATGTAATTTTATAATTGTGTCATTTCACACCCTTGTGACTGGCGAGACAAAGTATACATTAGAGCAGTGGTTCCCAAACGGTGTGCCGCGGCACACTGGTGTGCCGTGAGGCAAGTCCGGGTGTGCCGTGGGATTTTGTGACAACCATACGTTATTATTGCAATATACAACTACACAAAAATAAAAAAATTTTAATTTACTAGATCAGTACTCTGTAGGTTTATATGTACGTAATCTGCGCGACTTGCGCGTCCACATCTCCACGTGCAGTGCTGCATACACATGGCTGAGTCAGCGATAACTCTCGAGGGGTGGAGGTATGCCCATTATTTTGAGTTCATCCGAAGAATAGACAGGAATGTGACGGTGAGGTGCAAACTGTGTCCAGGCCAGAAGCTGTTATCCACTGCTGGGAACACCACGTCAAACCTCAACAAGCACCTGCAAAGAACACATGCTAAGGTGGAGCTACCGCACACGCTATTTGTTGTTTGTTTATATCACAGTCTGTTCTTCTTCTCTGTCTTCCGGTTGTTGCGTGTTTTGAATGACGAATACACACTACCGCCACCTGCTGGTAAGGAGAGTTACTTTTTTTTAGTAACGACCCCATCTCTGCTGAAATGTTACATTTATAATGTGTAGTTCAGGACCATGGACAATGCAGCTTCTTTGCATTGACAGTTCTCTGTGCTGAATTTCCTTTGTCTCATTTTTAATGTTGTGACCTGTCTGGTTTAAATGAGTGTGTTGCTGCTTTGATGAAGCCTAATTTGATAACGTTTCAAATTAATTTCTGAAATATTTCGTTAATAAATATTTCATGAGTAATATAGTTGTCTTTGTCACATTTTATTTGGCATTAGTAAATAATTATGCACATTTACAGATATTTTACATGATATCAGTGATAACACGTGTTATAAGGGCTATTTTGCACAATAGGTGTGCCTTGAGATTTTTACTTGTCCTTTGGTGTGCCTTGGGCACAAAAAGTTTGGGAACCACTGCATTAGAGAGAGCCAGCTCCACAGTGTATACACAGTCAAATAACAGAAAAAAAGAATTTAGAAGCTAAGAATGATCTCATCCAATCAGATCATTAACCCTCTGGAGTCTACGGGTATTTTCTCGAATTTTTGATGTTTTCTTAAATCCCCTTTTAAATGTATTTCTTCTAACATGGCACCCCATGTGTTAAATATCAAAATGTTCAGGACAATCTCTGGTATTGCTATATATGCAAATTACTCACCTTAGAGCACTATTTGATGAGAGAAGTAGCTCAAAAGCTTAAAATGTTCCATCCGATTTTCGTAAAATCTTCAAAACTCTTGTGAAAACACAAATTTACTCATGTGATCGAATTGTTTTGGTGTTTTAGATTTGGTTACCAAAGTCTTAGAATCACAAAAGCAGTGAAATATTTGAATTACACTGTATATAAATGTGTAATTCATGTCTAAAATGAAAAAAATGTAATTCGAATTTTGAGTAAAACAGGTGTTTATCACTCTACTTTCACCACAGCAGGGACTGAGATACAGTAGGACTGAATAATGACTTCATATTACATACCAAGGTTCATGTGATGTGTACAAATACAAATTGAGCATTCAACCTTTTTTTTTTAACCAACAATTTATTATAAATATGTTTTTTTCAACCAACTATTTATATAAATATAAGAAACTGGAAAATCTCACTATTTACAAAATTGAACATCAGAACTTTCAACCAACTATTCATTATAAATGTCAAGACAGTGTCAAAACACATCTGATGAACTCAGCTAACTGCCCTACACTGCAGTTAGCTGAGTTCATCAGATGTGTTATGACATGTGTAGGTGAAAAGGCCAAGCCGCATAATAGATTTATAGCATTTTTTAACATTAAAAAAATAGTATAAAATCAAAAGGTGGGTTTTTTGAAAAAAAAAGCTTTGTGTTAAGTGTAGGGCAGTTAGCTGAGTTCATCAGATGTGTTTTGACATGGGTAGGTGAAAAGGTCAAGCCGCATAATAGATTTATAGAATTGTTTAACACAAAAAAAATAGTATAAAATCAAAAGGTGGGTTTTTTGAAAAAAAAAGCTTTGTGTTATATAGGCGGGCCTTGTACATCGAAGTTGGTTTGACAAAAAATCATCCATCGAAGCCAGTGTTAAATAGATTTTTCGAATGTGTCGAATATCCAACGTCCAATATAAAACCAAATTTACCACGGTGTAAATGTCTCCGTTGTGGGACGAATAAATGATTAATTTAATCATCTACACATGTAATCTCACTTTTACACACCAACATAACGTTAACACAGAGTAAACGTTTGCTCATGGAGTCTATTTTGTCCCAAGAAAAAGTTCCTGACTATCGATAAAAAATATATATCAATAAACCTATTGTTCATTTTCGCGGTATTCCCCACACATTGCCAGTACACTATTACTGTAATATTTACACTTACCCATGTCCAAATGGATCCTTGTTGTTGTCTTTGTATTCTTCTTCTTCAGAAGAGTCGAAGACTTCAGGTTCTGAGGCTCTATCTTCACTGCTGCTAGCGAAAAAAATCTCTAGCGAAGTCGGCAACTGTAAAGCTTTTTTTAGTCATTTTCTCTGTCTCTCTCTCTCTCTCTCCTCACAGACGTAAACTGATGGGAGACACGTGGTTTATGTTTTTTTTACTTGGTGGGTAGGTCCTTAGTGATTTCTCGATGTCCATTGGTCATTTCAGACCATGATGGCTGCCGGCCGAGATTTCCTTGACAGACACACGAATCCACCAATCCCACACAGTGTAAAGTGCAGGTCTCCCTTGAAAAAGAGATCTATGATCTCAATGGGACCAATCTGGTTAAATAAAGGTTTGAAATTAAATTAAATGAAAGTCAAGCTGCTTTGAGCGGCCATATTGGCTGCTGTGCCCTGGTTACAGTCTCACAAGAGATACCGCTGGAAAGCTACCCTTCCAGCGATTCCGCGGATATCTGAATCATGTTTCTACTCCTTATAATCGAAAATATATGATTAATTACGTAAGATTATGCGCACCTGGACGTGCCGCCGCGTCCACCGACTCCAGAGGGTTAAGGAAATAAATCCTTATTCTTACTTTTTATTACTAACATTTTAAAAGTGCATAATCTTATTTATATATCATCTAATTCCAATATATATCTTACATTTTCATGTTTCTTGCAGCAAAATAAGCAAACTTTAACTTAATAAAATTAAACAGCCTTTTCTGTTTGTACCACGACATTTTAATTTTTTTCTCTTCTTTTTTGAGAAAGGAAGTGAATATTTTTAAATTGTAAAAGAAAGCAAATAAACACATTTCACTTTGTTTATCAATTGAAATTCCTGATGTTTATTTTTATATAACTGTGTTGTCCTTTTTCACTGCTTTATTACAGTATGGTAGGGGAAGATTCGGTCCTACGTGGAAGAGGAGAAAATGGGTCTTTGGAATGCTGGGCATCAGAGGAAAAAAGAGAAGACCTATCCTGAGGCTGGTGAAACAAAGATCACGGCGCCATTTAATTCCTCTGGTCACAAAATACGTTCGCCAAGGGACCACGGTGATAACGGACATGTGGAGGGCATACACCACTGCAATCGCAGAAAGTGGCTTTGTCCATTTCTCTGTGAACCACAGCCGGTCATTTGTGAACCCAGACACAGGAGCCTACACCCAAAACATTGAGCGGGTTTGGTCAACGTACAAGTCACAGGTCTGGAGACTGCGAGGAAACCGCACAGTGAAGACTCTGAAGAGTCATCTTGCTTTGATCGAGTGGACACATTGGCTGGCAAATGAACACAAAGATGGTCCCTTAGGCAGATTGCTGCATGACATACGCCACTTTCGCAAGTTCTGATGCAACCTCGTTTTCATCATTAGTGTCCTTTGGATTGTTGTTTAAATAAAAATGTAAACTTGAGTGCACAGGGTTTGTTTGTTTACCATTAGGTAATGGGTAACTACTGTTTTTGATGCATTACTTTACTTGAGGGGACACACAATGCTTAACGAATGGTTAAGTAGGCATTAGGTAATGGGTAACTACTGTTTTTGATGCATTACTTTACTTGAGGGGACACACGATGCTTAACGAATGGTTAAGTAGGCATTAGGTGTCTGGGTAACTACTGTTTTTGATGCATTACTTTACTTGAGGGGACACACAATGCTTAACGAATGGTAAGGTAAGCATTACTTAATGGGTAACTAACTACTGTTTTAGTAACGGTAAGGTAATCATTAGGTCATTACCTAATGACTACTGTTTTTGTTTGCGTTCCTTGAGTTTACCGTACCCAAACGGCCTAAGTAATGGTAAGGTAAATCGGATCCACCTCCACCAGTTGATCCAGGGTGGGACCCAAGCCAGCCGAAGATGGCAGGTTTAAATGTGCCCTGCTGCAGCGGACCATTGCTTCAATCAAAGTCTCCCAGGAACTCCTCATTAACCATTAACGAATGATTAATTAATAACAGTATCCCAGTCTGTTTACCAGTAACTAAGCATTAGTTCACTCAGGAACTCCTCATTAAGTAACCATTAACGATTGATTCATTAATACAGTACCCCAGTCTGTTTACCAGTAACTAAGCATTAGTTCACTCAGGAACTCCTCATTAAGTAACCATTAACGAATGATTCATTAATACAGTACCCCCAGTCTGTTTACCAGTAACTAACTAACCATCCATCGCAGTCACTGAGGAACTACTCATTAATTAACCATTAACGAATGATTCGTTAATACAGTACCCCCCCCAGTCTATTTACCAGTAACTAACCATAAGTTCACTGAGGAACTACTCATTAACTAACCATTAACGAATGATTCATTAATACAGTACCCCCCAGTCTGTTTACCAGTAACTAACCATCAGTTCCTCAATCGCAGTCACTGAGGAACTACTCATTAACTAACCATTAACTATCTAGTAGTTCCTCAGTAACTAAGCACATTTTGTGTACCTTATTGTAAAGTGTTACCCTCATCTCTGTTGCCCCAAATGGAGTCATACATTTTTGCAGCCCATTCTCCCCAGGCTCTGTGTCTGTTAAGTCCATTATCCAGCAGTCTGGCATTCTGGCGCATCTAGTTGCTGGCGACCTTATTTTAGCCAATAAGGGATTTTTCATTTCAGACATTGTGCCTGAGGGTGTCATTGTCAATGTGGAGTCTATTTTGATATAACATTAGAAAGACTGATTCTTATTATTACATTATAAGCGTATTGTGCTAATTTTATGTTGCTGTGACTTTGGAATAAATAGACAA
Source organism: Pseudochaenichthys georgianus (assembly GCF_902827115.2). Taxonomy (NCBI): domain Eukaryota; kingdom Metazoa; phylum Chordata; class Actinopteri; order Perciformes; family Channichthyidae; genus Pseudochaenichthys; species Pseudochaenichthys georgianus. The sequence goes on from NW_027263273.1 coordinate 51,776, forward strand.
AATCACCAATCCCAAGGTTTGATGGATTGGATAGGAAACGAAGGGAAAAGTCACAGAAGAAAGTTTTAGCCTGCATTAGAAATGTTGCAAAATGCAGGTGCACACTGCAGAGACAATGAGTTATTGAGGCTCTGGCCTTGGCCGTGTGCTCCATTTACACCCACATAACAGGGAATCAGTGTAAATGGAGGATTCCGGACTTCCGGTTATGTCGGTGAGCTGAGAGGCTAACACTCCCCAGCACGGTTGCAATTCCTACTAAAATTATATTCTAATTAATCGGAACCCACGTAAAACTGCATGGTATATGATTCTAAACCCCCACAACATCCATTATGCCACAGAAACCGTCAAAAAAAACAAAAAAGGCGGAAAACTCAATATTCTATATTCTAGTTTGTGGCGTCTGCTGTTTCATTTGTCTCTGTAGTCAATACGTTTGATACAGGACTTCTGTTCGTTAAAATCTTGCCTTTTTCGCTTTCTCTTGATTTTAGAGCATGGAGAAATGTTATTGGGTTGCAAGCTATTTTGGCTTCACGTGTGAGAAATTTAACAAACTGGCTGAAGGTTGGGAACGTGTGATTTTGTTCTTCCATTTCTGTGACCTTTCTGTTCCAACTTGAGGTCAACCAGTCTGGAAGTTTAGCAAGCATCTTTTGGTTTTCGTTGCAGTCGTTATACCTCAAGTCCTTTGATCTGTGACATGGCAGCCTCACAGCTGCGAAGGAAGTCAGAGAGCTCTTGAAGTTATACGCTGTCTTTCACAACCAGAGGAACATGTTGATGGAGCAGCTCGCTAATTTCTTCGTCTGAGCATTCATTCTGTTCATATACTTTATGTCTCGCCTTTGCAGCATTTAGCTTCTTTACTGTTTCTAATCGCTCTAGTTGTCTGCGCTTGGCTTGTAACTCTCTTTGCCTCTCAGCATTTTCTGCCTCCTGTTTGGCTCTAACTGAGCAGCTTCAGCCTCCAGTATATCAAGTTCTTCGATCTGTTGTTCCTGTTCTAGCATTACTTCTAAAGTCGCTTCATTTTAAGCAATTTCAGCAGCGGCTTCTTGCTACGAGAATGAGTCGAGGACCTGGTGACATGAGAGCCATTACTTCTCTTAACAGAGGCAACAGATTTGCATACAGACTGTCTGGTTTTTACCAATTTCTTCTTCCTCGTGACTTTCGTCCTTTCTTGTGTCTATTCGTTCTCTTGCAGTCTCATGATTGTCTTTATAACTGCTTCACAGGTGTCTTCTCTCCGACGTGTGTCAATGAGCCTCAACTCTTCATAAGAAATATTCACATCATTGGAGGTCTTGCTTACCTTCGTGATGTATTCATGCAGCAGGTTATTAGAGCATTGACCACTTAGTGCTTGTTTGGCTTCCCTTGTGATATCTTTCCACCTTGTGTAGCTCACACTGAAACGGTGTACAAGTCTTGTTACTTGCTCATCATGCAGTTATTGGCCCTTTTCCGTTAACTTCCGGACTCTTTGTGGCTCTTGTGTGGAAAGGCTATCCATTTTCGAGTCTTCAGTTGCCTGTGGTTGCTCGTTTTCTACTACACTCACTTCATCAGACTCAACATCTGACATTTTACTTGTTTACTTAAGTTTGTTTTTAACTCTAATATTTAATTATCTTTAAAGCTAGGTAGTTAGCCAATTTAGATATTAGCTTTGAGTTATCTTAAGCTTATATACAGCTATTGAGCCTTATTTAAATGAAAATCACAAGTGATAATGATATAGGCAAACAACAAAACTTGGTACATTTCTTCAACACTTATACTGCAGATACCTTAATACACAAATCAATATTAACATCCTTTAACTTCCATTAGAAAGATAACATTAACACAGATTATATGAACAATGCAAATGTCCCATTTTCTTTGTATGGCACTTTAAAGTCTCTTTGTTGCACCTACATTTACACTAAAGCACCTGGACCTTCCAAAAGTAGTTGGATCTTGTGCTCTCAAAAGTTACTGAAAGATACATTTTTGAGTATAAAAGATGAAAACTACAGATGCACACGCTGCGACGGAGATGTCCCGTGCCGCTCATGGATCGCTGCCGTCTGGCGCCGTTTTATTCGTCGACTCATGCAGAGCAGTCGAGTTCTCGCTGTAGCTCCGTCCAGTAAATGACACGAGGCTGAGGTCTTGTTTAAAGTACGGGGTTTCTTTCGTGGGACCTATTCCAACCCGTGAGAACTGGGTTATAAGACAGAAAAATATAAAAGGTAAACAACAATTAAATATGTAATATATCAATCAATCAATCAATGTTTATTTATATAGCCCAATATCACAAATGTTACATTTGTCTCAGTGGACTTCACAGTGTGTACAGAATATCAGTATGACAATACGACACCCTCTGTCCTTAGACCCTCACATCGTACAAGGAAAACTTCCGGAGAATACCCACAGTTTAAAGGGAAAAATGGGAGAAACCTCAGGGAGAGCAACAGAGGAGGGATCCCTCTCCCAGGACGGACAGACGTGCAATAGATGCCGTGTGTAAATTGAAAAGATAATACATTTGTAACATAGGTAGTCCAAATGTTTGGAAATGCATGTGTGTATGAATGAAAATGTACAGAAGATGAATCCACAAGGATATCCATCCAGGACTTATGATCCAGGACCTCAGCCACGACTCAAGATCCAGGGCTCACGATCCAGGACACAGGACCGCAGCAACAGGATCATCCATGACTCCGGATCCCAGCGTATATAGACACCAAAAAGAAAGACATTTGGGGAAGCTGGGTTAATCGGAACATGAGAGTACACAGGTATAGGCAGAGAGAAGGAAGAAGTAAGATGTCCCCCGACAAACTAAGCCTATATCAGCAAAACTAGGGGCTGAATCTAATCAGCCCTAACTATAAGCTTTATCATTATTTGTCTTAAGCGCACTCTTAAAAACGGATAGAGTGTCTGCCGCCCGAACACAAACTGGAAGCTGATTCCACAAATGTGGAGCTTGATAAGAAAAGGCTCTGGCTCCCATTGTACTTTTAGAGACTCTAGGAACAACCAACAACATTCTTGGAACGCAATGCCCTAGTAGGACAGTAGGGTATAATGAGTTCTTTAAGGTAAGATGGCGCATGCCCATTAAGGGCTTTGAAGGCGAGAAGACATTTTTTAAATTCTTTCCTGTGTTCTATAGGGAGCCAGAACAGGAGTAATGTGGTCCCTTTTCCTAACTCTGGTTAGTACACAAGATGCAGCATTTTGAATCAGCTGAAGCGACTTGACTGACTTCTTGGTACACCCTGATAATAAAGAGTTACAATAATCCAGCCTTGAAGTAACAAATGCATGGACTAGTTTCTCTGCATCGCTTTGAGGCAATATATGGCTGATTTTTGCAATGTTACGTAGATGGATGGCGGTCCTTGAAATTGATTTTATGTGGGTGTTAAAGGATAAATCCTGATCAAATATAACACCAAGATTCCTTACAGTCTCACTGGAGGCCAAATTAATGCCATCCATAGTTAGTATATCTTTAGATAATTTGTTTCGTAGATTCTTCGGGCCAAGTAAAATAACTTCAGTTTTGGTCGTGTTTAACATCAAAAAGTTTAAGGTCATCCACGTTTTTAAGTCCTTGAGGCAGTCTTGCATTTTATTTAGATGATTAATTTCATCAGGCTTGATTGATAAATATAGTTGAGTATCATCCGCATAACAATGAAAATGTACAGAATGATTCCTTATAATATTGCCTAACGGAAGCATATATAATGTGAACAAAATAGGTCCGAGCACTGAGCCCTGTGGCAATCCATGGCTAACTTTGGTTTGCGTGGAAGATTCATCGTTGACACGTACAAACTGAGAGTGTTCAGATAGATAGATTGGACCTAAACCAGCCTAAAGCAGTTCCCTGTATGCCAACTAAGTGCTCTAGTCTTTGCAAGAAGATATCATGGTCGATAGTATCAAATGCAGCACTGAGATCGAGCAAAACAAGAATAGAGACAAGTCCCTTGTCAGAGGCTATTAGAATGTCATTTGTGACTTTAACCAGAGCTGTCTCTGTGCTATGATGTGTTCTAAAGCCAGACTGAAAATCTTCAAATAAATCAATGTTTTTTAAGTAATCACACAACTGCTTTGCGACTGCTTTCTCAAGAATTTTTGAGAGGAACGGAAGATTAGAAATAGGTCTATAGTTGGCTAAAACCTCTGGATCGAGGTTGTGCTTTTTAAGAAGCGGTTTTATCACTGCTACTTTGAATGATTTCGGAACATAGCCTGATAATAAAGACATATTCATAATATTTAATAAAGAAGTGCTAATTAATGGAAAAACTTCCTTCAACAGCTTAGTTGGAATTAGGTCTAACATACGGTGGTTTAGAAGAGAGAATCATTGAATTTAATTGTTCAAGGTTTATGGCTGAAAAGCATTCTAGTTTACTATCTAGTGTAATATTAGAGCTTACTATACTGGTCAAAGGCAAGAGGTCGTTAATTTTGTTTCTAAGAGTAACAATTTTATCGTTAAAAAGCACATAAAATCATTACTACTGAGTGCTATGGGAATAGCTATAGCTATGGCTCTCTGTCAGCCTGGCTACAGTGCTGAAAAGAAATCTTGCATTATTCTTATTCTCATCTATTAATGAAGAGAAATATAAGAATATAATATAATATAATATAATATAATATAAGAAAGCACTGCGTAAAGCAAGAGCAGCCAGTAGGCTGCTCTTGCTTTACGCAGTGCTTTCTTATATTCATTGAGAGTAATATGCCAAATCAAACGAGATTCTTCAAGTTTAGTGGAACGCCATATCCTTTCAAGTTGTCTCGACTTTTGCTTTATTTTGCGGGTTTCGGCATTGTGCCATGGAGCTAATCTATGTTGTTTTATTTTCTTCTTTTTCAAAGGAGCAACAATTTTATTCGCAGCGCATCTGTAGCACTATCAACAACATGATCAATTTGGGGTGGTGTACATTTTGTATAAGTTTCCTCCCTTACATGCAGACATGCTATCAACTTAAGTATTGGTGGAATCTCTTCCTTAAATTTGGCTATAGCACTAACAGATAGGTTTCTGCTGCAGGAGCTTTTGACTAATGCTTTGTAGTCTAGTAACAGTACTTCAAAAGTTAGCTAAGAAATGGTCGGATAAAGCAGGATTATGCGGTTCGACTAATAGTTGCTCAATTTCAATACCATAAGTCAGAACAAGGTCGAGAGTGTGATTATAGCAGTGGGTTGGTTTATTTACACTGTGACGAAAACCAACAGAATCTAATATAGAGTTAAATGCAACAGTAAGGCTATTTTTATCATCGTCAACATGAATATTAAAGTCACCTACGATAATTACTTTATCTGTTTTAAGTACCAAAGTTGATAAAAAATCAGAGAATTCTGATAAGAATTCTGAATAAGGACCTGGTGCACGGTACACTGTAACAAATAAGATTGGCTGCAAAGTTTTCCAGTTCGGATGCGTAAGACTAAAAACGAGACTTTCAAAGGAGGTATAATTTAATTTTGGTTTAGTATTGAAAAGTAAACTTGAGTCAAATATTGCTGCAACTCCACCTCCTCGGCCTGTGCCTCGGGCAATATATGCATATGTCATCATATGTCATCATATGCATATACGAACAAGACCCCGAGATACTTGAACTCCTTCACTTGGGGTAAGGACTCATTCCCTACTAGGAGTGGACAGTCCATCGGTTTCCTGCTGAGAACCATGGCCTCAGATTTAGAGGTGCTGATCCTCAACCCAGCCGCTTCACACTCGAACCGATCCAGTGAGTGCTGAAGGTCGCAGACCGATGAAGCCATTAGAACCACATCATCTGCAAAAAGCAGTGGTGCAATCCTTAGTCCACCGAACTGCAGACCCCCTCCCCCACGACTACGCCTCGAAATCCGATCCATGTATATTACAAACAGGATTGGTGACAAAGCGCAGCCCTGGCGGAGGCCAACCCTCACCGGAAACGGGTCCGACTTACTGCCGAGGACCCGGACACAGCTCTCGCTTTGGGAGTACAGAGATTGGATGGCCCTGAGTAGAGACCCCCTCACCCCATACTCCCGCAGCACCTCCCACAGTAACTCCCTGGGAACTCGGTCATACGCCTTCTCCAAGTCTACAAAACACATGTAGACCGGATAAGCGTACTCCCAGGCCCCCTCCAGGATCCTTGCGAGAGTAAACAGCTGATCCGTCGTTCCACGACCAGGACGGAATCCGCATTGTTCCTCCTCAATCTGAGGTTCGACAATCGGCCTGACCCTCCTTTCGAGTACCTTGGAGTAAACTTTCCCGGGGAGGCTGAGTAGTGTGATGCCTCTGTAATTGGCACACACCCTCTGATCCCCCTTTTTAAAAAGGGGAACCACCACCCCGGTCTGCCACTCCTTCGGTACTGTTTCCGATTTCCACGCAACGTTGATGAGACGTGTCAACCATGACAGTCCCTCAACACCCAGAGCCTTCAGCATTTCCGGGCGGATCTCATCCACCCCCGGGGCTTTGCCACTGTGGAGTTGTTTGACGACCTCAGTGACCTCCCCCCCGGGAGATTGGTGTTGATCCCGCGTCATACTCCAGCTCTGCCTCTAACATAGAGGGCGGAGTTGTCGGGTTCAGGAGTTCCTCAAAGTGTTCCTAACACTCCATCAGTTGAGGTCAACAACGTCCCATCCTTACTGTACACAGCTTGGATGGTTCCCTGCTTCCCCCTCCTGAGGTGTCGGACAGTTTTCCAGAACAACTTTGGTGCCGCCCGAAAGTCCTTCTCCATGTCTTCTCCGAACTTCTCCCACACCCGCTGCTTTGCCTCGGCCACGGATGAGGCTGCTGCCCTTTGGGCCTGTCGGTACCTTGCAACTGCCTCGGGAGTCCCCCGGGATAGCAAATCCCTGAAGGCCTCCTTCTTCAGTCGGACGGCTTCCCTGACCACCGGTGTCCACCAGGAGGTTCGAGGGTTACCGCCCCTTGAGGCACCTCGGACCTTGAGACCACAGCTCCCCGCCTTCGGCAATAGAGGCTTTGAACACTGACCACTCTGGTTCAATGTCCCCAACCTCCACAGGAATGCCCGAAAAGCTCCGCCAGAGGTGCGAGTTGAAGGCTTCCTGAACGTGGGCCTCCTCCAGATGTTCCCAGTTCACACGAACTACACGTTTGGGCTTACCAGGTCTATCCAGAGGCTTCCCCCGCCACTCGACCCAACTCACCACCAGATGGTGATCAGTTGACAACTCCGCCCCTCTCTTTACCCGAGTGTCCAAAACATACGGCCTCAGGTCCGATGATACGATAACGAAATCGATCATGGACCTTCTGCCTAGGGTGCTCTGGTACCACGTACACTTATGAGCATCCTTATGTTCGAACATGGTGTTTGTTATGGCCAATCCATGACTAGCACAGAAGTCCAGTAACAAACCACCACTCCGGTTCAGATCAGGGGGGCCATTCCTCCCAATCACGCCCCTCCAAGTGTCTCCATCATTGCCCACATGTGCGTTGAAGTCTCCCAGCAAGATTAAAGAGTCCCGTTCAGGAGCCCCATACAGGACTCTTTCCAGGGTCTCCAAGAAGGCCGTATACTCTGAACTGCTGTTGGGTACATAAGCACACACAACAGTCAGAGTTTTCCCCCCCATAACCCGCAGACGTAGGGAGTCGACCCTCTCGTCCACTGGGGTAAACTCCAACAACGAAGCACCTAACCGGGGACTTGTGAGTATCCCCACACCCGACGCCTCACACCTTGAGCAACTCCGAAGAAGAATAGAGTCCAACCCCTATCCAGAAGTAAGGTTCCAGAGCCGACGCTGTGCGTAGAGGTGAGCCCAAACAGATCCAACTGGTAACGCTCCACCTCCCGCACAAGCTCCGGCTCCTTCCCCCCCAGAGAGGTGACGTTCCACGTCCCCAAAGCCAGCTTCTGTCGCCCGAGTCTGGTCCGTCGAGACCCTCTGCTTTCACTGCCACCCTTCTGGCAGCGCACCCGACCCCATCGTTGTTTCCCGTAGGTGGTGGGCCCGCGGGACGGAGAAGCGGAGGTGTTGCCCACGTTGCCTTTTCGGGCTGGGCCCGGCCGGGCTCCGTGGCAAGCCCGGCCACCAGACGCTCGCCAACGAGTCCTCCTTCTGGGCCTGGCTCCAGAAAGGGACCCCGGGCTTCCTCCGGGCCGGGTATCCTCACTTCTTGGTTTTTCTTTCATGAGGTCTTTTGAACCAATTCTGGCCCCTTGCCTGAGACCAATTTGCCATGGGAGACCCTACCAGGAACACAAGGTTCCAGACAACACGGCCCCCAGGTTCATCAGGGCACACAAACCTCTCTACCACGGTAAGGTGCTGGTTCTTCAGAGAACTATTATTAAATATTCCTGCATGCACTTTTTTAATATTCTAACTGATGATTGCACCTAACTATCTTTATTATAGCCCTATTGTCGTTTTTTTTTATATAAAGCTGCAGTTGTATTTTTGACCACTAGATGTCAGGAGTGAAACACCGCTGACATTCCTTTTCTGGCTAAATATAAACTTTAACATATCATATTAAAGTAAACTTTCTTTAAGTAGGAAAATGAGTCCAAATTAAACTTTGATTATGAACAATACTAAGTTATATTTTTGCCTAATTATAGGCCTACCCTTTTTTTATTAATATAAAGTAAGTTGTGTTTTCAACCTGAAAGTGACAACAGAGGATTTGAATTTGGCCTTGCTGAGCATGGTATCAAAAATAAATGAACTTCAAGAAAGAATTCCCTGAACACTTCAGCCTAGTGTTTATGGGGAAATGAGAGTGGAGAAGGGACTTTTTCTGATGACGCTTACTGATTGTTGTTAAAGAAACATGGGCACAAGGAAGCTTGTGAAAAAGCAAAATATAGCCTACTAGAGACAAACTGTTTACCATGACTAACAGCATGAGGTCAGCAGTTGTCAAGGCAACTGGCCAGCCATGCAACTGAGGCCTCAGAGGCAAACAGGAAGTGGAGCTGAGAACTGAGAAAAGAAACTGAAACATTAGTTAGAGCTATGGTTAGCTGAGAGAGCAGAGTGTTCATGTGTGAAACATCTGCTCTGACAGAAAGATAAACCGCACGCGCTAAAAGTTGTCCACTCCGCACTCTAACCCCCATGCAGCGCTACATGTGCTAACCTGCACAGCTCAGAACAAGGCTGTGTTTCTTATCTCAGACCTCAGTCCCAACCCCCTTTCCCCTGTAAGGACCGGCTGCATGACCTCAACATCTTTAATGGACTTTATGTTCTTCCTTAACTGCAACAAATACAAAGTCTCTCATAAATCATAAAACTGGACTTGATCTTCATGAGTGCGATAACATAAACTCCCTCTGTGTATCATTATATGGAGGACTTAAGCTTCCTTAAAATAAAGAATACGAATACATAAATGAATTACATTTAAATACATGTCGATAGAGGGATATAAAGTCTGGATAATCAAATACATGTGCATGTTGATAAGAAATATAAATATGCTAAGAAATGTATTCATTAACCAATGAAAAAGTAAATGTAGATAATAGAGAGAATAAGAGCCTGAATTTTGAATTAAATGTGTTAAATAGAAAAAAAAGTTTTAGTTGAAAAATGAAATCATTTTGAAAGAAAGTATTTAATTATTCCCCATTTTATAAAAATGTTCGGTTTAGATTTATTTAAGTTTTATTTATACAATTAATTAAATACAGGTAAAGATTGAGTTTTTATTCCTGTGCTAATCGTTTCTTTTCAAATTGACCTGCACATTTATTTGATAAGACTTTTATTCTGCAGGTTAATTTGAAAGTGTGTGCAGAAATGAATTCATTAATTAATTTAAAAGAAAACGTTTTTAAATATTGCAGATAAGAGAGAATAATATCCTAAATGATCAAATAAATATGAAAATAAACATGTCAAAAAAATGTTTTATTTGAAAATGTATTTTAATTATTTCCCAATTTATATTCATTTATATAAATCTATCAAATTTCTATTTATGTTCTGCAGATTAATTGAAAAAATGTGCAGAAATTAATTAATTAATTATAATTTGTTTAAGTAATGTAGATTATATAGAGAATAAAAGCCTAAATGATCAAATAAATGTGCAGGTCAATTTGAAAATTAAAATGTCAAGAAATATAAAAAATAATTAAATATTTGTATTTAAATTAATTTGTAATTAATGCATTTAAACATTACCTACCCTGTTAACAAAATGTGTTCAACTGTATTTAAAAAATGTCTTGTACAATTATTTGACATATTTATTACATTTCTTGCTATTTTAGTTTTTATTAAGATGGCAGCTTTAGTCCTCCATACAATCAAGTCTATTAAACACAAAAATAAATACAAAACGATCTTTATTATCAGGTTTACATGTTGACTCACATGTAGCTCAACGAGTACAGAGAATAAACAGTGGAGACATGCCTTCGCTGCCTTTAAGGAGCTGAGCAATTACCTTCTTTAGTTCTCTATAAACTCAACGGTCATTTTGTTCTTTGTGCTGAGACACTCCTCGGCTCTAAGTGGCTGCAGCAAGCAAGCATCTCAATGTAATCAACTTTTGGCTGCAATTAAGTCCCTTTTTTTTATTTAAGGCAAAAAAACCTCTACTTCTTATCCTATAAGTGCACTTAAGTTATTCCTGGCTACATCTCTTCTTATATCTAGTCTGGCTTTTGGCGCTATGTGAATGAAAAAACGAGTTTTCAGTTTCAGGTCGCATTGTTTGTGCTCAATATCGAGCACAAACAATGCAATTGAATTAAATAAATTGGCTCCAATGTCTAATATGGATCATGTTGTTTATATGCAAAGCAACACTCAAAGAGTGTAAACAAATAATAATTAACAGCTGATTTGGTCATAACGACCACAGGGTTTTGCGTTTAGAGACTATGTGACCACTACAACAACATTCCTGAAGCTAAAAAGGCTCACAAGGAAAAAACATGGATCAAATAAAAGGCAGGATTTGTAAAGGCAATTGACAATATAACTTGCAAACATTGCTTTAAAGAGGACCTATTATGCTTATTTTCAGGATCACATATTTGTATTTTGTTCCTCTACTGTGACATGTCTCCATGCTTAAATGTTCAAAATCCTCTTTTCACCCTCTGTCTGAATCCAGAGCCCAGTCTGCTCTGATTGGTTAGCTGGCCGGCTCAGTTGTGATTGGTCAACCGCTTAGGGATGTCCCATACTTTAACACGTACAATGTGATAGAGCGCTAACCAATAGAAGCGCGGGTTTTATGTAGTAATGTCACTACGTTACAAAAGTAAACAAAGGAGTTCAATGGAGGCATTTCAGGCTTGGGGGGGGGACCATTTTACATGCTAAAAACCTATACAACACACTACAGGAAATGAAACCTAAAAAAGCATAATAGCGCCTTTAAAGTGTATTCTGCAGTTGAACCATCAAATCATGAAGGGGAGCCTCACAGAAACATAAGCCACCTGTCAGTATGCGCTGCAGAACAATAAGGAGGCACGTTAAAGAAAATATTTGGTAAAGCCATTTGCCATTTTCACATTCTCACCAAACCCCCTCTGATTCTTAAATTAATTCACCATGATAATGATGTGCATCCAGTGTAAAGTCTCTTTTAGTGGTTTGGTTAAAAAAAAACGTGGCAGATTCCTATTTGTCCGACTGTTTTGCTACTTTTAGTACTGTCCCTTGAGCTCTGCTTTAAGGCAGGCATGGGAAAAAGAGACCGTGCTTTAGCCTTCTAGCTGCTAACACAAGTAGCTTTCAGATACACTCTCCAACAGTGCATTGTAAACAGTTTATCATTCTGGGTATATGTTTGGACTTACGTTGTCAAGTTAGTTATTTCATCTTATGTCAAATGAAGAGGTGGACATAATAAGCACACAAGAGGACACAGAAGTCTGTGCTCTACGGATAAGAGGACGTTTGGAGCGTAAAAACAACAGGGCTCTGCTGACGACAGTCTTCTCTGGCCCTGACTTCCCTATTCCTACTTGTTATTATAGCAGTTATGTAATTGTGCAAAATCAATGCACTCACTATGATTACACTGCTTAAGATCTCTCCTAAATAATGTCTACTTCCTCTAACACAATCCCAGGGGCCTCTTTAGGGAAATTCTTTACACTTTTTAAAGTGTATTTCTTCTAAAAATATTTGAAGTTTGTCATCCACTCCTATAATAAGGCTTAGATAAAAGTCCCAATAAATCACTTTTTTTTTTAAACATATTTTTTACTCGTATATGGTAAATTAATAGGTTACGGTTGCTGGTATCCTCCAAAGATGGACGACTTGCCGTTGATGGCGTCACATTCCCGTTCCCTATTTACTGACTTATCCCAGACTGAATGTTTAGAATCAACAGTGTTGTTGTATAAACTATTGAAAGGTTAAAGATCTGCAGAAAAATATACAGTTGCAAGAAAAAGCATGTGAACCCTTTGGATTCTCCACACATAGCGTTGTGTGTTCCTTCCAAACAACTCAACTTTGGTTTCATCTGTCCACAGAATGTTTTGCCAGTAGTGCTGTGGAACATCCAGGTGCTCTTTTGCAAACTTCAAACGTGCAGCAATGTTTTTTCTGGACAGCAGTGGCTTCCTCCGTGGTATCCTCCCATGAACTCCATTCTTGTTCAGTGTTTTACGTATCGTAGATTCGTCAACAGATTCATGTGCCAGAGATTTCTTTAAGTCTCTAGCTGACACTCTAGGATTCTTCTTCACCTCATTGAGCATTCTGCACTGTGCTCTTGCAGTCATCTTTACAGGACGGCCACTCCTAGGGAGAGTAGCAACAGTGCTGAACTTTCTCCATTTATAGACAATTTTTCTCACCGTGGACTGATGCACATCAAGGCTTTCAGAGATACTTTTGTAACCCTTTCCAGATTTATGCAAGTCAACAATTCTTAATCGTAGGTCTTCTGAGAGCTCTTTTGTGTGAGGCATGGTTCACATCTGGCAATGCTTCTTAAGAATAGCAAATTCAAAACTGGTGTGTATTTTTTATAGGGCAGGGCAGCTTTAACCAACACCTCCAATCTCGTCTCATTGATTGGACTCCAGGTTGGCTGACTCCTGACTCCAATTAGCTCTTGAACAAGTCTTTTGCCTCGGGGTTCACCCTGTACTGTGAATGTTTACATGGTGTGTTCAATAAAAACAGGAAAACATATAATTGTTTGTGTGGTATTAGTTTAAGCAGACTGTGTTTGTCTATTGTTGTGACTTAGATGAAGATCAGAACACATTTTATGACCAACTTATGCAGAAATCCAGGTAATTCCAAAGTGTTCACATACTTTTTCTTGCAACAGTATAGTATTTATGATAAGGACACATTTTTGTCCCAAACTAATCAGAAAGTGAGGCACGGGGGTTACATAGTTAATCCCAACATATGAGGACGTTTGATATATTGTTACTAAATTAACTAGGTCAATGGTAGAAGGGTTAACCACTCCTCCATGCTCCCTACTACAACTGTCGTTATCCACAAACACACACAGGGCAGATGAAATGTCCTGAAAGCTACCTGCGCCTGTCATGGCCGACTAAAGCACAGCTAGTTTGAATCCAGCCACCATTATTAAAAGGCACACATCTTCAAAAAGGCTACATACACACACTCAAACACACTAGTGCTGTCATTAAGGTTCTGAAGCGGCTTGCAGGCATTCATACATACATATGAGCTATGTACATGATTAACACCAGGAGGAGAGGAGGAGGATACATAGTTCCTAGCCTGTGTGTGTGTTGGTGGGTAGAGTCCTGAGGTCTGCACACACACACACACACACACACACACACAGACAGACGGATACACACACACACGTCTGTTTCCACTGCGGGGCCAATCAGGGCTTCACAATGTTCGTCAGTCTTGATAACAACATGCCTTTGATTCTTTCAGCAGCTTTCTGTGGTAGAGCTGGTTTGCCAACTGAGAGATGAATTCCTAGGAAGTGTTCATTGCTTTGGTATGAACACGTTTCTTACTTCCAAGTAGTGCGATCTGCCTGGAGCGTAAACTGTTTGAGAGGGCAGGTGATTTGTTCTCTGTATTGTGAGGAGTCTTAGGAAGTGTGGCTAAATGTGAGTGAGATTTGTTAACTGTAATACATAAACAACATCCTGTGTTCAACTATTAGCAAATGTTCTTGTTCTTAAATTCTTTAACTTGCTGTTTTGAGTGCATAAATGTGTTCGAAAGCAATGTATGGGAAAATGCGAGTGCCTGGAGGGCGCTCTCATAACGGTCAACATTTTTTTGTGGAACGCTGGACACTTCTAACACTCAACGATCGCCATCTCGGCAACGTATCGGAAGCAACGCAAACCAGCAGCGATTGTTGTTGCCGCGGTAAACATAGCACTAACAATGAAAAAAAGTTAAACTGGTTTTTTTCAGGCTTTAATAAGCATACGAATATATTAGTTTGGAAAAGAAGCTACCGCTAATTTGTATGTCTGTATACTAGCGCAGCGGTGTGTGATTTGTGAGACAACTCTGGTCTAAATTCACACACTGCTATGAAGTGTTCATAGTGTAGGACATGGCAGTGCATCAAGGGAATTGTCCCAATTGAGACACATCAGTTTGAGTTGAAACTGTGCACGGCTAAAAATCATAGCAGAGTAGGTGAAGGTGAAGGTTTTAAACCTTAAGGAAACACTGATAAAAACGCACTCATCTACTAGGTTGTGCAATTAAAAACATTATGGCATCCTCACAACTTTAAGTTCATTTTCTTTCATTGGATAAAAGTTACTAATTTCTTCCATTTGACATTATGTGTGCTAAAGTGTTAGCACAAACACGATGGACTAAGGACACTTTGGGCTCACGAAGCACAAAAGTGTGAGACTGTGCAAGTGTAAAACAAGAAGGTTTTACAGAGAATGGAGGTTTTTGTAGTGAGCATTCAACGGGATAAATGAGAGATGAATTATTCCGCACCAGATGTGTGAGAGTGTAAACAAGTGTAGTTTTGGTGTTGTTAATTCTAATTTAATTACCACCGTGAGTATTATACAAATGGTATTTTTGTGGGTACTTTTTACCACCAGTCAGCAGTTCCTCCTCTTAAAATGAGAATTCAGAGAAGCTACAAAAGAATCAAAGGTTTTGAACCTCGTCCCGTTTTGGCTCGGCGCTGCTTTTCCTACTCGGTGTCATTCCTATGCCCTGGAAGCTGTGATGATGCTCCCTCATCCGGGGTCAGAGGTCAGGAGCTGTTCACGTCCGAGGTTTTCATTATGACACTGGCGCGCATCTCGTGTGTGAGGCCGGTCGCTGCAGACTCAGAGTTCTGGCTGTAAGCTGCCGTCCAGCCATCTACTTCCCCGGTGTGGTAGCTGATGAGGGGGGTGGGGTCTCGCGTGCTGGTGACCCTGAAGTTGGGCTTGCTCGCGGTGACGAAGGTGGCCATGCCGGGGAGAGAACATGAGGGAACCCTGAGAACTGATGTGTTGTAGTCCTGCCTCCAGACTACACTGAGCCCCTAGGACAAGAAAAAAAAGAGAGAAGAAGAAGAAGAGGAGCATAAGCAAAACACAAGCAGGGCACAAAGGCTGTGGCTAATTCCTGACGCATGTTGAATGCAGAAGTGAGATTTTTTTCTTTTTTTTCTGGACATCCATTTCCCAGTTCTGTGATTTATTTGTTTCCTCTCCTTTATATATATATGATTTCAGAAGAGGTGAAAAACGGTTTTGCCATTATAATTCTTATTTTTTAAATCCTTAAATGTCACTTTAGTAAAACAGGTGTTGTTGCAATACTCATTATGGCCACGACTTAGTTTGAACTACAAGATACATATATTGTGTGTTAAGAAATAATGTTACATGTGTTAAAGGTGCTGGATAAATGAAACGCTGCAAATACAGAACGCTTCATGTGCATGTGTTTTGGCACATTTGTGTTGTTTTATTTGAATTGCTTTTGAAACTGCAGCTTGTTTCTCCTAACGGAAGTTTTTTGGGTACCGTAAGTCTTAAATAGTGTTAATTTAGTTGACTAAAACTATGACGAAATATGTTCGTCAACGACCTTTTTTTCCATGACGAAAACGAGACGATGACGAGACGGCACCGACGGCAGTAAACAATAACTAACGAAATCATCATGCAATATCATTGACGAAAAGTTACGAGACGAAAATGTAGTTTACTAAATAAAAACTATGCCAAAATCTCTCTTTATTTTCGTTGACGGAAAATGAGGAGACGAAATATTATCAAAGATAACGTTACATTTCTGATAGTCAGTTTTTCTCCCAGCAGTTCCATTTCCGGTGCTGCGGCTGGGCAGCAGCTGTGTGTCTGTGCCGCCGCGGCGGTAGATTTGAATTACACCGGGCAGCGGCAAAATATGAACTGTCAGGAAGACTCGGGTCTAACTCATGGTCTAAAGGCCCTGACACACCAAGCAGTCACCAGAGGACTAGCTGACGCTGAAGTCGGCTGTTGCCTGGCCGTGTTCTCCTGCGTTTTGGCCATGTGTCGCACGGGAACACACCGCACCGACTTCAGTGCATGAGTGGCAATAACTCTCCTTACCAGCAGGCGGCGGTAGTGTGTATTCGTCATTCAAAAGAGGCAACAACCGGAAGACAGAGAAGAAGAAGAGTATATTTTCTCCGTAATATCATACAGAGCTGGCCTCTCCTGGATCAAGGTGATGAGCACGTCTTCGTTTGCATCATTCCAGATCGCCATGATGAGATGAAAATGAATAGCAGTCTGTGTGTGCCTTCTTAAATCGTTTGTTTACGTCCCTCACTTCCGCTTCGCTTCTCATGCACTGATTTGCTAGCTGAACAGCCAATCAGAGTGATTATTTGGTCCGACTACCAGACCCGATGCATGGCCGATTCAACATGTTGAATCGGCCATGCATCGGGTCTGGCAGTTCAAATAAGGCGTGTCACGGTCGACGGTGCGGGACACACCAACCTGACTACGGCGCCGCGAATGCCCGACAGCCTCTGACGGCCTCTGACTCCCAAAATCGGGTTGGTGTGTCAGGGCCTTAACTAACCTTATTTAACAGAAAATAAAATGGTAACAACAGGGCTTGGGAGTAGTGGTTGCACTCGCGTTAACCGAATACCCCCCCGTCAGCGCAAGTGATTGATAAATTGTGCACATTATAATGGATTATGACGGAAATGTTACGATCCTGCATCAAAATTATTGACAACGAAAAAGTCTAAAGCCAACACTGCTTGAGAGAAAGAAATGACGTGATATTTGGGCCCATTTTCGCTACAATGAGGCGGAGAAAAAAAGCGAATGCATTGTTTTATCAGAAGGGAAGCAATGTGGCCATTACACAGCTGGTACAAACACCACAAACCTGACCAGATATTCTCTGCAAAGCTGCTTTCTTAATCATTCAACCTGTGTTTTTCATCAAATAAGGACAAGATATAATCTTATTGTGAAATACGGTTGAGTAAAATGACAAATTATTGGTTTTGGCTAGACTACTTCTATATAATCTGATGACTAAAAAAGACTCAACAGTTTTCATTGACAAAAAGTAGACTAAAATAATTAGTTTTCTTTGACTAAAATAAGACTAAAATGCTCAGACTTTTAGTCGACTAAATCTTGACTAAACTGTTTACTGTTTTAGTTGACTAAAATAAGACTAAAATGCTCAGACTTTTAATCGACTAAAACTTGACTAAATAAAAACAGGATGAAGGTGACTAAATATGACTAAAACTAAAAAGAAAATTTAACACAGGACTAAGACTAAAACTAAATAAAAAAATAGCTGACGAAATTAACACTAGTCTTAAACACAGCATTCCAAAAAACTATTTGAATCAGATTTAGGTAATGGCTCACCAGATTTGTTTTTTCCTCACTGCCTCTCATGGCTTCAGTTGCTTTGTATGTGTAAAAATATAAACATTACATCTATTATATCAAATAGATGCATTCATCACCGACACCTTTTATTACAGAAAATAATCTGAATGTGAGGGAAAGTTTCTACTTTCCTTTGTACTCTCTGTCTGTTCTCTTACCACTGATAAGAGGTAGCGTGTGTGTGTTACTGTGGGTACAAGTACTACAAAAGGCCAACCTCAGATCAAACTGTTAATGTTTGACAGTTCCTGACAAGGCCCTCCCTTTTCTCAGTGTCTCGCAACATATTACACACACACACACACACACACACACACACACACACACACACACACACACACACACACACACACACACACACACACACACACACACACACACACACACACACACACACACACACACACACACACACACACACACACACACACACACACACACACACACACACACACACACACACACACAAGTAGCTATGAAACAGGTAAAAACCTGTTTATCTGCAGATCAGAGCAGTTCATAATTCATTCAACACTCTCTCCTGTGTACAGTATAATGGGAGACTCACCTCTGTGTCACTGTCCGTGTCGCTGCCTGTACAAAAAACAAATATACAGAAATGCAGTTAAAACATTTGTTTTAAGGTAGATCTTTGTAAAAAAGTCACATAGTTACAGATACAAAATGAAGAGTTTGCATACATAACATTTGCACACAATTAAATAAAAGTACATGTTAAAGAAAAATATGATTTGATATTGAACCCTGACTCTACAGGCCATGGTAGCGATGGAGAAACATAAGAAAGTGGTAGAGACAAAGAAAAACTGATGGCATGATTATAACTGTAAACTGATAGAGCTCACTGGTTGGATAAGAAGAAAGGTGGATACACAACCAGATCTCAGGGTGCTAATGACTAACTATGGGGAACTGAAAGCCAATCAAGCGTTGACATTAACCAACCACTTTGGGGAATCCTGAACTAACCCTTTCAAATGCCAAAAAAGGGTGTGTGGTAGTTTTAAAGAGAGGGTAGAGGGGGGCTTCAGTTCCCCGTCAGAAGCTAGCATCGCACTAGCTTTATTGACAAAAAGCAATGGGATTCTTCCATTGGATTTTATATTGCAAGGTCTGTGACAAACACATGTTTATGATACTTATGTACCTTTTTTCAGACGTCTAACCAAAAACACATTTAAAAAAAGCAGTGACGAGCTGAACCAGTGGTGTCTATCGTTTTTTCGAAGACAGTTTATAGTCACGCCCACTTCCGCATTACGAGTTACTACAGAAGGTGCGGGTAGGTTCAGTCAGACAGTCAACCGCGCCCCCCCCCCCCAATGAATTTGTCTCTCAGCGGCAGGAAGTGGAGGAATGTAGAGGGACCGCAGGGAGGAGTTGCTAATTCTTTGTAGTCTGATAAATAAAACTTCATTTATCAAATTTAGCAGCCAATATTGTTTTCCCTCCCAAGCTACAGTAGACATGAGATAACTTGAGCGAAGTTATCCTTATACATCCATGATGCTGGGGCTACGTCGATGCGTGGTTACATACATTAAACTGGGATGGTCAATTGATCGACTCAACCTGGAACTCTACTCATCCACACCACAGAACAGGAAGTGATTAGTGCATGTCAGCCAGATTAAGCTGTGTGTTGTAACAAACATCATTAACCGTGACCTAGAAAGATTCCTCTTTGTAAGATTGTAACCTCTGTGCCTTTAAATGGTAACTGTGGTCAAAACTCTGGTTATGCATATCTTTCTACAAGATTACTCTCATTTAACTAGCACATTTATGCTCTTTCTTATCACAAATTGTTGTAAAGTGTGTGTGTGTGTATGTATGTGTGTGTATATGTGTGTGTGTGTGTGTGTGTGTGTGTGTGTGTGTGTGTGTGTGTGTGTGTGTGTGTGTGTGTGTGTGTGTGTGTGTGTGTGTAGTCTCACCGCAGCATGAGGACACAGGAGAGATTTGCAGCGGGTACGAGTGGGAGGAGCTTACGGTCTGCTCCTCGTTCTCAGTGGTCACCTCGATGGTCTGACAGACGAACGGTAGCTGCTCGCTGGTGATCACATGGTCTCCTACCGAGCACTCGCTGGGTGTGATTGGACGGAAAGGCTGAAACCACTGTCGTGCTGTGAATAAATTATTGATTAAAATGACTCAAGTGTGTGGAAAATCTGGTTACAAATCTTCACAGTGATGCGAGATAAAGAGATATTCGTACGCCTTGAAAATCAAAGTGTAGTTAATACATATTCATGAAGTCATAAAACTGCTTTGACCTCCTTTAAATGTATTGCAGTTACTTGAAAAAGTAACCAATTGTTATCTTTTCCATTTTTTATTTATGTTGATAGAAAAAGTTCCTTAAAAAAAAGGGAAAGAGTACTGTTAACATCAATTACAAGCAATAATAACAAGCAATAATAATGCAAAAAAAAGGAAAAAACGATAAATATAGTGTCCCTTTGTTCCATAGTAAATGTATCTTCTTCATGATAATAATTCTTAAATTCTTCTAACTAGTATACGAAAACAGTCAGCAGTTACTGTATGTTCTGTGGCAGGAGATAGTTACTGAGCTAGATAATCAACAGATCGACTGAAAGTCTTTTTTCTTTACTTTCGAAGCTTCTATTGTGGTTTTTAAATTAAGCTTTCAATGTCTGTTGTCATATTTTATGACCAGTCTCGACCCTGAAATAATAGATTGTGTTATCTTGGATAAATTAATGTAATACATGATGCTGTTAGATTGCTGCTAGGCTGCTTTTTGAATGTGTAACCATTCTGTGAGGCAAGTGGAACAGCAGAGAAAACACCAACCAATAAGGATTGAAGAAAGATCCGACTACATTTTTTAAATGATTACATTTTAGCATGGTTTGAAAATAGATTTTGGATCCATTTTGCCATTGGAAAGATCATCACTTGCTAAGAGGTACTCTTCAAATAGCACTATACATGACAGAGGACTGGTAAAGTGTTATAACTAGGAGGGTAACAGAAAGTAGGTATATTTGGTTCATTCCCAAAGTTGTGACTGACCCTGCTGCTTCTTTTTTATGTCAATGCCTGTTAATGTTCTTTGGTTTTGGCTTTGTTGGTGTTAAGTGTAGGTTTGTTCTTGCATTTTTCAAAACAAAATTGTTTATGTAGATGCCAACAATGCAGCCATTTATAGAGAGGCGAAGTCTCTCCCTTTCCGGGGACCTCCATTGGACATTATTTCGGAAAAATTATGTATTGAAGTCAATGGGGAGAGAAAGATTATCTTTCGATTCCGTTTGAATTGTGCCACATATGATGTTTGGCAATTTGTTGTTTTTATCTGTTGTGATTTATTGTGATGTAATGTGTTTTTATGCGTTTAAATTACATGTACAGCACTTTGGCTCGACCAAAATCGTTTTCAAATGTGCTCTACAAATAAAATTAGATTTGATTTGATTTGAAAAGATAATTTTGCAAGTCAAAAAAATTAAAATGTGTCGTAAAACTGTGAAGTAACACTTTTTTTTGTGTGAAACCGCTCAATGAACTACATCTCCCGTCCCGCACCACACACCAAGACGGCCGTCACGTTGGCACATTTCACTTCTTTCTTTCAGAATGAGGCGAAAAGTATTAAAAGAGGTGAAAATCACTACAAGTCTGGGCATGTTGAGAGCTGTACATAGACAAAAGGGGAGTTAGTCGGTTCCTTAAGAGCCAGCATGCAGGATTTTCAGTCTTATATTTCAACAGTTTTACGACAAACTGTGATTTTTTGACATGGAAATGATTTTTTTTAAGATGTGTAATTCGTGGCACAATTCAAACGGGATCGAAAGATACGTTTTCTCTCCCCATTGACATTTTCCGAAATAAGGTCCCATGGGTCGGAAGTAGATGGGCGGGATTTCGCCTCTATAAAAAAAAGAAAATCTCACATTCTCATTAGTCCATTTGTTATAACAGTTCCTCTTAATGAGTCAGTTAGTATTTTATCTTATGAGTGTTGAGAACAAAAATATTCTACATGGAAATCTACCTTTTTCTTTAAATAAATGTTGATTTTTGGGAAATGTTTGGATCATACCAATTGGTAACCATCCTAATTGGCCACCACTTCATTGATATTCTATAATTCATATAATATTAGCGTTGCCTGATCTTTACATGAAGCTTTGCACAAATACCAGCTTTAAATACTATTGAAAGATAGTAAAAAAAATCAAATAACAAAAAAGAAGCCACGAAATATGAGTAAAGAAGACAGTAGTGTGGTACCTGAGACGCTGTCGATCACTGTGAACTCTAGTGCTTCCTGCTTGATCGGAGACGGAGAACCTGCCTGCTGGGGACAGAGTGGAAGAGGAGACTAAGATTAAGAATAGACCTGTGTTAGCACATAGAAAGCAAAAACATGTAGTTAAAACCTTTAAAGTTCATTTTTACAAGCCCGTTGGAAGATAGTATCCTTTACAGAATAACTTCTAACTGAGAAGTTGAGAAACTTATATACGAGTGCAGGGCTGGAGTAATTGAACGTTAGTCAGCTTATGCTCAAGTATTCAGCTGTAACAATATAAACAGCTTATTCCCGCTAACGCCATGAAGCATTTCAGGCATGTAAACACAGAAACTGAACTGACCAGAATGTGCTGAAGAAACTTGTCAAATATGAAATAAGCTCTGTTCTGTAAATGTTGTTAAATGTTGCTTGGAATTAAGCATTTCTCACTTATATTTACAATTTGGTCCGTTTGTTATAGCAGAATGTTTAATACAGCGTATTTCTGATATGTATTAAAGATCACATGGTATTCCATATGATGGGTGTTATTGAGTTGGGACACACAGTTAGAGAGACAATGGTCGTTCTGAGTTATCAATAGATGTATTCATTTTAAGTGAGCTGACACCGAGAGTAGAGGAAGTTCAGAGAAGGCCTTAGGTTATAAAAATAGTTAACCTTTGTTAGTTAACTACTCCTAAAGATGTCATGAGACGATGACATTTAAACATATACAAGTATAGCTTTCAGAGAGAAAACATGTGACATTTGTGTGGTAGGCTGCATGATAAAATGTGTGTGCGTTAAACATGCTTAGGGAAAATGTGTGGCTATATATGCTGTACGATTGTTGCTACCGTCGGGGGGCATTTACGTGATTGGCTGCTGTGGCAGCAGGTGATGTACTTCCCATTATTGTTTGTTTGTTGCAACAACTAAATAATAATTACAGATCAGCTATATCTGTGTTTGTGTTTTATTGATTCCTCCCCGTTGTGTGAGTGCTGGATCGCCACAACATTTTGGAGGTGCCGAGATGCCCATGCTGGAGGTTGCTGTGTTCCTTCTCTGGGGGTCTCAACTCCCTTGGCCAGGCAGCCCTGAGACGGCTGTGGTAAATCTCAAGGAAGAAGAAGAAACCAGACTTGAGACTTCCACAGAAGAAATACTGACTCACAGTAAGCAGAACGTATTTGGAATGAAATTGACTTTTGAAGTTGTATTGGTTATTTTTCAAAATTGAAAAAAAAAAAAAAGCAGAGGAGTGGATTTGAGGCACAGCTATGGCTGAAATCTGTTTGTTGACTGTTCTGTTTGATGGTTGTTTGTTTTGTTTGTTGGTCTCCTTTTATGTTGATCAATGTTTGTACTGTATCTGACCTCGTAGTCTGCCTGAGAAGCTAAAGGTTTGACTGAGGGGATATGATCTTTGTTAGCCGATATACATGTAATGCTGGAGGAATCACTGTATCTGACCTTGTAGTCGTGAATTCTGCCTGAGAAGATCCTAATGATTGTCTTAAGGTTCAGAGATTCATTTGGCTGAGGGGATATGATTTGCTTCGAGCCAAGTGCACATCCGGTCCGTTCGGTAATTAAGAGATTAATAAGCCCGATCTGAGTTCAGGGAGTTAAAAAGATAAAACTTGCCTGGAGACTCTGTGAATTCACTATATACAAAAGTGGAGTTTTCCATGTTTTGTCAGGCCGTAATATAATGTAGAGTCTGTGATAAAGCGCTAAATGTTTTGGTATACCATAGTTTGTTGTTAATTGTTCAAAGAAGCCCCCTTCTCCTGAAAAGGCTGAGAGCTCCAGCCGGGGTGTGTCTGTATTTGTCTGAAAGTATTTCCCCCTTTTTCCGATTCTGTAGAAGAGGAGACCCTTTGTTGTATCAGCCGTGAGAGCAGCAGTGTGTCTGTTTGCTCTTTTCTCTGATGCCTGAAAGAAGGAGTGAGTTTAAAAATAAGGAGTGAAAGATCAATGAGTGATCTGAAGTTCATGGTATTTGTCATTAACTAAGAATTGTACTTAATTATATTTCAAGGAAAAACATTATATTACATACAGTAACATTAAGGGAAAGTAAAACGAGATTTACTGAGTATATGAAGTAGCTATATTGAAATAAAAATATTTAGTTTTTTATTTTCACCTAAAAGTGAGATGTTTTGAAGAGTCTAGAGAGAGAGGAGAAGTAAGACGTTTTGAATTGTATTCCATGCCGTCATAGCAACCCATCCTATAAAATTAACCATTGTTGTTCTCTACCGTCCACCAGGCGCCTTCTTGGAGGAATTGGATCATCTCCTCTCACACATCCCTGAAACTGGCCCTCCCGCTGTACTTCAACCTCCAGACAGGGAAGATATCTGAACTAACATCTCTTTTAACCACCTTTGCTTTCTCACTGTCTCCATCCCCACCAACTCATAAAGCTGGCAATGTCCTTGATCTCATATTCTCAAGGAACTGCTCTACTTCTAACCTCTCTGTAAACCCGCTCCACACCTCCGATCACTTCTTCATTTCATTCTCTCTACCCCTTTCCAAACATAACGAACTAATCTCTTCTCATTCTGCACCTGTCCGCCGCAACCTTCGTTCCCTCTCCCCTTGCCTCATCGGTGCTCTCAGCCCTCCCTTCCTCTGACTCGTTCCAACTTCTGCCTCCAAACTCTGCTGCAGAAACTCTCCTCTCTACTCTCTCATCCTCTCTGGACTCTCTCTGTCCTCTCACATCTCGGCAGCCCCCTCCTGCTCCCTGGCTAAATGACGCACTGCGTGCTAATAGAACCATCCTTCGGGCAGCAGAGCGGAAACGGTGGAAATCGAAACACCATGATGACCTCCTAACCTATCAGGCTCTCCTCTCCTCTTTCTCTGCTTCGATCTCTCAGGCAAAAAGCACTTTCTTTCAAGATAAGATCCAATCTTCCTACTCCAATCCCAAAAAACTATTTTCCATCTTCTCCACCCTCTTGGACCCTCCCAAAGCCCCTTCCCCCTCCTCTCTTCTGTTAAGCGACTTTGTTAACCACTTTGAAAAAAAGGTTGATGATATTCGCTCTTCTTTTTCTGACCCACCATTACTCACCGCTGGGTCACCAGATCTTCCTTTCACCCACACACTGACCTCCTTTTCCCCTCTCTCTCCAAGTGAGGTTCTTACCCTCATTATCTCTGCCCGTCCAGAGGACCACCTGTTCCTCTGGACCCTATCCCTTAAAACGATCGCTCCTGATATTCTACCGTTTCTCTCCCATTTAATCAACACTTCTCTAACTTCTGGTCACTTTCCAAACACTCTCAAGGAGGCAAGAGTAAACCCTCTCCTAAAGAAACCCACTCTCAACCCGTCCAATGTTATAAACTACAGGCCTGTCTCTCTCCTCCCGTTCCTGTCTAAAACACTTGAACGCGCTGTCTTTAAACAACTCTCCTATTATCTCCATCAGAACAACCTTCTGGATCCGCACCAGTCTGGTTTCAAGGCAGGTCACTCAACAGAAACTGCCCTCCTTGCTGTCTCTGAGGAACTGCACACTGCCAAAGCAGCCTCCCTCTCCTCTGTCATCATCTTTCTGGACCCGTCTGCTGCATTCGACACGGTGAATCATCAGATCCTCCTTCGCACTCTCCAAGAACTTGGAGTTTCAGGGTCTGTACTTTCCCTCCTCACCTCATACCTCAAAGACCGTACCTACAGGGTAACTTGGAGAGGGTCCGAGTCCAACCCTTGTCTCAGGGCTCTGTTCTTGGTCCCCTCCTCTTCTCCCTGTACACAAACTCGCTCGGATCTGTCGTTAGCCCGCATGGTTTTTCATACCACTGCTACGCTGACGACACCCAATTAATTCTGTCCTTTCCCCGCTCAGAGACCCAGGTCGTCGCACGCATCTCTGCTTGTCTAGCGGACATCTCCCAGTGGATGTTTGCTCACCACCTCAAGCTCAACAAGACTGAACTGCTTTTCCTTCTGGGAAAAGATTGTCCCCACTCTTGACCTAACAATCAACATCGGCACCTCTATTGTTTCCCCGACTCAGACTGCAAGGAATCTGGGTGTGACCCTAGATAACAAACTGTCCGCTGCTGCACATACACGCTTTACAACATCCGGAGGATACGTCCCAGCTGACCCAGAAAGCAACGCAGGTTCTGGCCCAGGCTCTCGTCATCTCACGCCTAGACTACTGCAACTCCCTCCTGGCTGGTCTACCTGTATGTGCCATCCGACCTCTGCAGCTCATCCAGAATACAGCGGCTCGCCTGGTCTTCAACCTTCCTAAATTCTCCCACACCATGCCGCTCCTCCGCTCCCTTCACTGGCTTCTGGTAACTGCTAGAATCCACTTCAAGACAATGGTACTTGCGTACCATGCTGCGAATGGATCTTGCCCTTCCTACATCCAGGACATGGTTAAACTGTACACCCCAGCGCGTGCACTTCGCTCTGCATCAGCCAAACAGCTCGCTGCACCCGCACTGCGAGGGGGACCCAAGTTCCCATCAGCAAAAACACGTGGGTTTGTTATCCTGGCTCCAAAATGGTGGAATGAGCTCCCCATTGAAATCAGGACAGCAGACAGCTTGCACATCTTCCGGGGCAGACTGAAAACTCATCTCTTTCGACTCCACTTCGAGCGATAGAATTATTAACAAAGCACCTATATACTAATAAAGGACTGGCTTATCTAAAGCCAGTTGAGTAGCACTTGAAATGTTTTAGCTCTATGAAACCTGATGTACTTACACTGAACAAAAATATAAATGCAACACTTTTGTTTTTGCTCCCATTTTTCATGAGATACTTCATCAAAGATCTAAAACATTTTCTATATACACAAAATAACCATTTCTCTCAAATATTGTTCACAAATCTGAAAAAATCTGTGATAGTGAGCACTTCTCCTTTGCCGAGATAATCCATCCCACCTCACAGGTGTGGCATATCAAGATGCTGGTTAGACAGCATGATTATTGTACAGGTGTGCCTTAGGCTGGCCACAATAAAAGGCCACTCTGAAACGTGCAGTTTTTATTCATTGGGGGGGTCTGGGGGGGTCCGAAAACCAGTCAGTATCTGGTGTGACCACCATTTCCCTCACGCAGTGCAACACATCTCCTTCGCATAGAGTTGATCAGGTTGTTGATTGTGGCCTGTGGAATGTTGGTCCACTCCTCTTCAATGGCTGTGCGAAGTTGCTGGAACACGCTGTCGTATACGCCAATCCAGAGCATCCCAAACATGCTCAATGGGTGACATGTCCGGTGAGTATGCTGTGCAGTGCTTCTCAAAGTGTGGTCCGCGGACCAATGGTGGTCCATGAGCGCCCCCTAGTGGTCCGTGAGTATATTGGTAAAATTTCACATTTGAAATAAATTAATCTATTTAACTTTTCCGCATTCTCGCGGGAATATCTCCGCAATGGAGCTAGCTTAAGTTTCAATTGCATGATATAGCCCAGGGCAACACCTTCGTCACACATGTTGCCACTTGTTTGTCCCATTTTCAGGCGATTTGTAATCAGTTCTCGAAAAACGATGTGTTTTTTGGACATTTGTGGAGTTAGGTGGTCTGCGAGTGTTTTTTAATTGATCCTTGGTATGAAAAAGTTTGAGAAACACTGCTGTATATGATTCTGTTTTCTTCAAGTTTGTATTTTGTTGGTCGAACGCACTTATTGTAAGTCGCTTTGGATAAAAGCGTCAGCTAAATGCAATGTAATGTTGAAGAGTCTAGAGAGAGTAAAGGTTATATACTTATATACTACTATTCAGGAAAATGTTCCTATGGTTTACTGTTTTATGAGTAACATAAAATAAAAATATATTTACTAGATATAAGAACAACATGCTTATCTAGAAAGTTGCTATTAACCAGTTTCAGCTGCAACTATCCTATCTTTATTCTAAAGAGAACAAACGTTGAATTTACAATTAATATTAAGAAAGTTCACAATTTATACCATTATAGACCGGTTTGGATTAATAGGGCGTGTCTGTCATAAACATTCATGCTTAGATGGAATAAAGTGTTGAGATGTTCTCAAGAGTGGGAGTTTTCACAATGCCTTTTTTTTGTTTTTATTGAAACAATTGAGTGATAAGGAAGAAAACTGTTCCGGGATGATTTATTTTGGTTTTAGCTTTAGTAATGAAGATTACATTTAGTGAGGAAACTTCTCCATCAATAATTCCTTTAAGGGTTCCAAAAGTATTTTCATTAACTGAAATTAGATTACTTGTTTTTCAAATATAGCGCTGAATACAGTTAGTTTTGTATCCTGTTACAACCTAACCATGCTTGTAACACAAAACTTAGATAAACAATTTGAAATGGATAGAATAAGCAAGAAGATAAAATATGAATCTATAGTGGTTAAGGAGGGTTTCCTTGTTTTGCTCATTTGACTTAGAACTGAAGTAAAGGAGAATGAAGACCTTTTTGGTTTCAAATTTAAAGAAGATTTTAAAGATGATGTTTATTTTATTTTCCTGACTAAAACTTTAAAGCAGGACGTTAACTAGACAAAAGAGATTTTACAATGTAGTTTTACTACTTTTAATGAAGTAAAGAATCTGGTTCGTTTGTTTTAACATTCACATGTTTCAGCATTCCTGACCATATAGACACTCAGCCATTTCATTTTATAACCCGTTGGGGGAGAGATTTAAATTGAGTTTTTCTCTAGTAGCTGATTTGCTGTGATTACAGCAACATTGGATAGCTATACACCACCTTTGGTGTACTCTGAATCAGTGTGTTGGTGAAATGTTGCTCACTACAGAAACAGAAGAAGTGTGCAAAGAACGCATCTCTGAGGAGGTTGACATTTTGCTTGTGCGACATTGTCAAGGCAACAGTGGTGTGAAGAGGAACTGCAGTTTTTGGGGATTCTTACTGTGCAGAGGACAACGTGTGTCTGCTGATTGTACCACATTGATCCAGAGGTTCCACCCCTCTGGACATCCCAGTGCCACAAGAGTTTCCTTGATCCAACTGACTACAGCTGCAGAGGACAACCATACTTGCCAACCCTCCCGATTTTCGCGGGAGACTCCCGATTTCATTGCCCTCTCCCGGTTTCCTCCCGGGGTCATATTTCTCCCGCATTTCTCCCGATTTCTGACCAAATGACATTTACTCAAGACTGTTTCCACTCGGACTTTAATATAGCTACACAATTGTTTGGTTTCCATGGTAGCACGTCTCTTTAGTTGCGCGCGCAACTGAAAGAGGGTGAGGAAGATAGTCACAGAAAACAGAACAAGAATCGACAACTCTACCCTCTGCTCACTCCTTTCCTGTAAAATACAGGTCCAGCCCACACTATGCTCCATCAAGGACGGTGCTACTGGCCGCAAAGCATTGCACTTACAACTACAATAAGCATGTTAATGTTAATCTAATACAGCTCCGGCGATCCACTAGCACCCCCCACCGCGGTGGTTTTGAAATGCTCCCGATTTCTGAGGTCTCAAGGTTGGCAAGTATGAGGACAACAAATCACTGACTGTTCTCATGACAAGATCTTGAGACAGGCTTGTCTCAGACTGGTCAGATTCTGAAGAAATTATGCAATGATTTGACAGCATAACTGTGCAAGAGTTTTCCAGAGGGTGGTGGAGAACATTATGCTTAGTGTTTAAGAAAAGACGCTGCTTGTTTAACGATAGTCTTGAATACTGAAAAGATTAAAGTTTAATATCTTTGTTTAGCATATACATCTGATTATTATGTCACACATAATAATCTTGACATATAAACTAGCTATGGGTAAAACGTGTGGTCGTTATACCATTGTCATCATGAACTAAAATAAATAGGGAAATAGTATCTGGTTAAAGATGAACGGATTTGATATCCTAGAGAGGGTTAGTTATATTGTGATAACTCACAAATTATTTACGAATGTATTTGAAGAACAAATGGCAAAGACACAAGTCCAATTTTGTTTTGTTTTTAGATTAAATTGTCCATTACCAAAACTGTTCACCTTAGGTCTAGATTTCGACTTTGATAGTAAAGGAGTATTTAGGCTTATTTTTATATATCTGACATTTTTTAAACATGTTGGCTATTTCCTAGATGGAGAGATGGCATTACTCTCCATTTGTTAAGAACATTTCTGAAGATTGAATATTTGTTCCATTTCTAATATTCCTATTTAAAAACGTAATTTTAGAGTAAGGAAGGCTGATGCTGAACATGGAAAAATGTGTTAGTGGTCTGCATGTCGTAAACAAAAAAGGCTTTGTTTGTTCAATCACCAGTTAAATCTGTAACAGTGATAATGATCGATTTGGCTAAAGCTTAGTTTAACATACTGATGAAACATTATGAGGTATGTTCACTTCTAAGGGTAAACAAATTGATAAAATGATTATTGTTATTCATTAAATTGGAATATTAATTAAAAAGGCCGTTATCCGCAGGTTCACTTAGGAATGCCTTGCATGAACATTTGTCAGGCTTTGTGTTTCCTTGGGGCAGTACATTAATAAAGTGTATTGATCATTTGTTTGTTTAACATCTGAAGAAAATTGTGCTGCTAACACGGGGAAAACTTTGTTGCATTGTTTGACATCAACACAATGATGTCACTGATTAAAAACTCCAGCTGGTAGAATATCAAAGTGCACTACTATAGGACATGAGATCTCGAGACTGACTTAGACTTTGCAAAGACTGAATGAATGTGAATTGATTTGTCAATACCTGACTGTTACAGTAACACTGACCCACCAAACGAAAAAGGTGATTTGGCAATGGTTTTCTGACTATGCCATATTAGTTTAACCATCGTGAGACATGATGCATGAACTTTGTATGACTCTGCATGATCCCTGCATGGCTTGATGACTATGTAACTTGATTTTTAACATTGCTGATTCTTTTTGACAGGAGAAAGTTTTCCTGATGAGTAATAGGACTTTGAAATAACATTGTATGTGAAGATGGGTACTCTGAAGTATCTTATTTGGAAAACATGATCTGTATGGTTTGGAGGACAATGTTTCCAGGAGGGGTATAATGGGTTTATTATTTCTTCTGTGAGACATTGGTTTCAGATGTCTTTTGATTCTTGTCACATGAATCTTTTAACCCTCATATGATCCAGAGGGCAAATTAAACTTGTCACCTAAAACACTTTTTTCCCACATGGTCAAGCTCATGGTCAGCAAGGGAGGTGGTGGCGAAGTCCATAGGGACTTGGCTTGGCAACTGGAAGGTCACCAGTTCAAGTCCCGGAAAGACCAAGTGCTACCGAGGTGTCCCTGAGCAAGTCACCGTTCCCTAGACTGCTCCCCGGGCGCCGTACATAATGGCAGCCCACTGCTCCTAACACTAGGATGGGTCAAATGCAGAAGAAACCGTTTTGTTACATGGTACCTGTACATAAGTTGAATCTATCTATCTATCTATATATATATCTCTTGATTGGGTTCTGCTAAGACGTATGATAAATGTATGCTCAAAGTTGGGATCTGATTGGCTTTCAGCACCATGGCTGAACAATGTTGCAGATGTTTGTTGTGTGCTTAGGAAATTGCGGGTAAGTAAAAACACAACACAAACAACATTTCATGGTTTCAAGAAGTTTAAAATTGAGAAAAGTTTAATAAGAATCTAAGACCTAGTGGTCGACTGTAGGCTGTTAACCCAGAATGCAAGTGCTGTTTTCTACCCAGGTCAAAGCTGGTTTCCCCTGCAATCTGGAGGAGGGAAGATGGACCATTCTGAGGCAGACTCGAGTGTCAATGAGGGCAGCTGGATGACTTCCAGCTATACTTTTACTGCTATTGTCTTATGGGTTTGGGTCAACACGAAGAACAAACCCAAAACTTCTGAGATGATTTAACCTGTTAAGCCCCAAGGTCCCCGTCGGCGGGGACTCTGTTTTTTTTTTCACGACACTGTGTCAGGGGATCTTAATATTTAAGAACCTATTAATGTGTTATACCAGCATCTAAATGACCCTTTAGCGAAAAATGCTAACGGACATTGGCACAGAACTCAAGATAAAAGTACCCTTATTACTTATCGTAGCTGCACATACAAGATATCCGATTAAAGCTGAGGTTCCACAGATTATTTAGGTATATAGTATCATCACTGAGTGATCCGAACTCGCGACAGGGGAAGCAAACACAGACATCACAACACGTACCTTTACGGAGCTTCTAGGGAGATCGTCTCACCGTAGCTGTCAATCTGATCAAAAGACGTGTTCAATGGCATTAAACCGAGAAAATACGCGGCTGAATCGGTTAATCCATAGGTTTTTAACGTCTCTGTATAAAAAAATGTTTTCATTTATAATCCATAATTCCATTTTTATGTAAAAATCGGAGAGCAAAAGTTAGCTGCTAATGGTAGCCACCAGAGTGGCTGCTGCTTCCGGTCTTGGCTATGCAGCAGTCTAACACACACACATTACCAAATAAGGACTATGTGGTAGTTCCCCTCGATTCCATTGGCTCTGACGGTTAGAAAGACATGGCACATGTCAAAATCCAGCAAGGGGGGCCAGAGATATGGAAAATCCACCCAAATGGCCCCAGAAGAGGTTTTCTTTTGCTAAATCTGTCTAAAAAGGTCAAATATCACTTGTTTTGCATCAATCTTGATACAGGGTACTTATTATATGTTGTACTTTGGTATCCTAAAGCTTTTAGTCTACTAACCCATCATCCAAGGTTAGTTTTCACTAGAAGTACAACATATTTTTTGGACGGACACTATAATTTACAGTTTTTTTACCATGTTCAATCTGAATTTTCTTTAAAATAAAAAACATCTAGATCTCTCTCTCTCAAATGTTGTGTTCATGTACCTCTTTACTCCTTTTTGGCTTCCCCTCCTTGTCGGTCTTCTTCTTTTCCACTTAAATATACAGAAAGAATAAAAACGTTCAGTAACTGAGCCACAATATAAATGGAAAGAGTATTGATTCAATAAATATAGAATTATGAACAAGTATTTATAGGAGAAACAGATCAAATCTAGAAAAGTGATTGTGCTCACCTTTCTTCATCATCCTCTCGGAGGAGGAGAGCATCTTGTACACTCTGAATGCGTTGGTTCCCTTCTTGATGCTTTTGTCCTTCACCTCCTCGATGTCCGGCAGACTGTTCATGGCGCAGCGGAAGTTCGCCTTCCACGTCTTCGGGTCAGGGCGGTCTATGCCGATCTGATATTTACCTGCACACAAACACAGAACTTACCATATTTTCCCAGGTATATAATTATTCATGTCTCATTTTATTTAGATATTATCCAGCTTGCATTCTTCTACTGTTTTGCAAAGAAATACAGAAAATTAGAGGAATGTACTTTTTTGTGATGGCCGATTGTGGAGGAAGACACCTCAAACAATCACCTTAAATAAACTATCACACTCTTATTTAGTTTGATAACATGGTATGACCAGAGCTTTTTGTTGCTCAGCAGTAAATGAATACACTTGATAGAATCAGTTCACTTATTGTTCAGCAGACTAAATATGGCTAGTGAGTATAATATCACCAACAGTCTCCAGCTGATAGCTTTAAGTACTGTAGGAGATTTTAGCTTCCTTTCTGAAGTGTAGAGCTGAATATTCCCCACTGATATTTCTGCAGGGTGACAGAGCGGTTGCTGTTAAGGCCCTGACACACCAGGCCAAAATCGGCCGTTTTCGTTAGTCGGACGACGAAGCGTGCCCTGTCACCCAAACTCAAATTTGGTGTGTCCCGCACCGTCGGCCGTGACACGCCTTATTTGGCCTTTCATGGCCGTGCGTCGGCCACAGGCAGTCGGACAAAGAAATCACTCTGATTGGCTCTTCAGCTAGCGAATCAGTGCATGAGAAGCGAAACGGTTGCTTGAGAATGTCTTCCATAAGCAACACTCCAATGGCTGATAGCTCCAGTACCGCACGAAACACGTTTTCGATGGACGAGTGAAAATGGAACGCGCACGCTATTTGTTGTTTGTTTAGATCACGCAGTCTGTTCTTCTTCTCTGTCTTCCGGTTGTTGCCTCTTTTGAATGACGAATACACACTACCGCCCAGAGTTCCCTTTAGAATATTTTTCGCCGGTCAACATGTCCGTTAAAGTTTAAATCTTCCGGACAAAATGAGAAAAGTGCCGGTCAAAGGTCTTCTTTGTTATTTATTGTGCTTTAAAACAAATTGATATGATTCGATATTAAACAAACTAATTAGAGCAGTCGATTACCTACATTATTCAAAAGTGAACAGTAATTTACAATAACACGGGAATAATAAACAGAGCGCTCTCCCTCTCCTGACAGCCCGTCAGTATCATGCAGCTCGCGGATCCAGTAATGAGTGACCCGACAGTAAAACTAAACATATCTATAGCTAGTTACGGTAGTTTGAGAGGTCATTAAAGTGTGTGTTGTCCGCTCACCGCGGTGATCATGCAGAGCTGCGTGTCGACTTGTCAGCAGCAGCTGATCTCTCTCTCCGTCAGATTAGACTTCACTCGCGTTTATGTCCATATCGATCAGATCTAATTAGTTCTAGCTAATGATAGGACTACCTGCTTATTAAAAGACACCTAAACAATAAGCGTCGCTATGCAACCGGGTGAGGCAGCAAAGTATAGTGCAGTATTATGCATTTGTTTACATGCCCACCGGAACCCTGTGGCATTACCTGTTGGTAATGTTGATCTGTTGATCAACGCACAATCAACCCATACAGGACATCTCTTTCTCCCCATTAGACATTAGAATTGACTATTCTTGTCTGTCACATACTCTTTTGTCTGTCACATAAATGGCGCAATTTGCGCAACTGATGTTTGTTTGTTTAGTTAATGACGGACATTTTAGGGCTGCACAATTGATACAAATGTGTATCCCAGTCGCATCGTGGCGCCATATCCCAAACACACCAAGCGCAATATTTGGTAAAGGTAAAATAATTCAAAACTACCCGGGTGGGTATAATGAAGCAGAAGAGACATACAAAGAATATTCTAGAGACTTGATGTGAATTATAAATGATCAATCCTTCTAATGTGGCGAATCAAATCACGTTCTGTGTCCCTACTGATTGAGACACGTGATCATTGTGATTTCTTTCTTACAAATGTCCCGCAAATTAAAGGTTTCACTGATTTTAGACAGAACTGGTGTGGTGTCTAGCCGTATGACCATGTCAACCACTGAAAAGGAGAAGCACAGTGTGTGTGTGTGTGTGTGTGTGTGTGTGTGTGTGTGTGTGTGTGTGTGTGTGTGTGTGTGTGTGTGTGTGTTACCAGTGTGTATGGCCCATCTCATGAAGAGCGGAGCGTCTTTCTCCAGGTCCCAGCCGTGACGCGCTGCGTGCATCCACGGGATCTGGAATATCCGCTTTTCCTACACACATTTACATTCTGTCAGCTATTGAACTATAATATAAAGTGTGTGTGTTTCTTTGTGTGTGTGAAAGTGTATACTTACTTTGTGGACCCATTTGAGTCCCGGTATCTGGCAGGAGTCGATCTGTTCCTCCAGCCACGGCCGCATCCTCATTCTCTCTGTGGGCATCGTCTCCTGCGAGCACACACACATTGACACATAAACTGGTATGTTGGAGCCAGTTTTTTGTTTCTTTGTGAAAAGGTCAAATAAGATTGTCATCTCGTGGGGACTTCTGTAGTCAAGGGACTATAACACAACAAAAATCCCACTGCACCAGCCTTTAAGACACAGGTATGGGCAACATGTGTGGAAGACACCGTCGACACAAAGTTTCTAACCCCTTTAATTACGTAATCATCTTTGCCTCTTCCGTATTTGACTTGTTTGACTATTGTAAAGGCCTATTTTCCTTGCTGAAGAGTAGACATTTTTTATTAAAGCAGCAGCCTTATGCTTTTCATGGTTTTCTCTTTCCTGTAGTGTGTCATATAGATTTGTGTTCATGTAAATGGTCAGAAAAGATAAAGTATTTTCCAAACTTTGACGACTTTGTACGGACCCTAAGGAACGGTTGTTATTATTACAGCAATAGAAAACATGTGTGTGTACCGCCTCTGTGAGCAAAATGAAGGAGAGAGTTGAGTTCCTTTTATCTGCGGTTGTAAAGATAAGACTCCTGCCAAGTTCATGACAGTCAACTTGCACTATCAAAACCACAGCCACATACCGTCTGAAAAGAAAACATAGTAAATAACATATTTTAGAAGATGAGACAAAAGGGACCAGAGAAAGAACTAAAAGATTAATAAATATGGCATGTTTATTTGGGAGCAAATTATGAAAAATTTGATTTAAGAGCGCAGTTATGTTCCCTGCAGAGTGATGTGTTCAAAGTCCGGCAGTGAGCTGACACTCCCTGGTGCACACGGTGCACTGAGCCTCCTGACGTGAGACTGAGCTCCAACAGGGTGACATGGCACCGCGTCAAATAATACGCATTAGCCGTTTAATAACCGCAGGGGTTTGAACATCCACCGTACAGTAGAGACAGGTTAACTGTCTTCAATCAGAGACATTCATTCTGGACCACAGGGGTAAACCCTGTTAAAACATGAAATAGTTCAAATAGTGTATGTTATGGTATTTAAATGTGTTAGGTAAATAGTTAGATTGCGGAAACATGTTTTTGAGTGCACAATTAGTGATATTTAGTACTATTTTGTTCAAGCTATGCACCAGTAGCTTGCAAATGTAATTATTATTATTTTAAGTTCAAATATGATTTTGAAGAGTGTTCCCACATGACTTGCCCTGCTTATACATGTATAAATATACAGTATATGAATTACACATTTCATTTCCTAAATGTCAACTAAAACACGTGTAAGTTGCAGTACATGACACTTTAGATGTATTCAAAGGTCGAAGAAGTAGTCAAATTTGCACTTAAGTAGTAGTCCTACCATCAAAATATTACTCAAGTATATTTTGATGGTAATACTTTTGTATATTTACTTAAGGTATACTTGTGAATTTATTCAGTGTTGATGATTGTTTATCATTAATATATATCTGCAAAGTAAGTAAATGTACTACATGATGATGTAGTAGAGTATAAGTACAATATTTACCTTTGACTGTAGTTGAGTAGAAGTGCAATATTTACCTCTGAATTGTAGCGGATTAGAAGTTCAAAGAAGCATAATGGAAATACTCAAGTAAAGTACCTCAAAATAGAGCTTAAGTACAGTCCTTGAGTAAAAGTACTAAGTTCCTTAACACGACTACTGTAGTGTATTTAAAAAAAACATCTCTGATTTACTAACACATGCACAAAGTCCTGAATGCAACATACATTTGGTCACATAATTTTACTCGCATAACTAAATACAAACCAAAATACCTTTAAAATATGACATTTGCAACCAAGTGTCCTTTTGATTCATGTTAGCAAGTGTTAGTTTGCCATATTATATATGATATTTGACTTTAGGTAAGTGTTAGCAGCAGGTTTGTTAGGTATTAAAGTTGGATTTGGCAGTGGCGTTAAGTCAAGAGTTAACAGTGCTCTGTTGGTCTGCTATCTGCCAGCGTGCTGACCCCAAAACATGCGTGTCAAAAGTGAAAATAAATCCCATACCTCGTCAACAAACGGCAGAGAGAGAAAAACTACAGTACCACTTCACTTACACAGGGGGCCGGCAGCCGTCATGTCGTCCTGCGGGAAGTCAGTAGCGTTAACATGCGGAAATAAGATGTT
>NW_027263274.1:0-12500 GCF_902827115.2 Pseudochaenichthys georgianus
CGGTAACTGACTGTAGCTGACGGTAACTGACTGTAGCTGACTGTTGAGGACTGTAGCTAACGGTAACTGACTGTAGCTGACGGTAACTGACTGTAGCTAAACGGTAACTGACTGTAGCTAACGGTAACTGACTGTAGCTGACGGTAACTGACTGTAGCTGACGGTAACTGACTGTAGCTAACGGTAACTGACTGTAGCTAACGGTAACTGACTGTAGCTAACGGTAACTGACTGTAGCTGACGGTAACTGACTGTAGCTGACGGTAACTGACTGTAGCTAACGGTAACTGACTGTAGCTGACTGTTGAGGACTGTAGCTAACGGTAACTGACTGTAGCTAACGGTAACTGACTGTAGCTAACGGTAACTGACTGTAGCTGACGGAAACTGACTGTAGCTGACTGTTGAGGACTGTAGCTAACGGTAACTGACTGTAGCTGACGGTAACTGACTGTAGCTAACGGTAACTGACTGTAGCTAACGGTAACTGACTGTAGCTGACGGTAACTGACTGTAGCTGACGGTAACTGACTGTAGCTAACGGTAACTGACTGTAGCTGATTGTGAGATCAGGTGATTCCAGTTTAAAGATTACATGATGATCGGTCCCTCAGCTAAGGGGAAATAAAGCCTTAAGCTTAATGTGTTTTGTGCGTCTGAAGTGTATTTCCTGTTCCTGGGGCCTGTTTCCTCCCCCGCTGCCACCCGTCGTAGAAACAGTCCTCACTGATTATGGAAGTCATGCTGTGAACGCTGTAGTCTCTCTCCAGGAGCCCCCCCAGCTCCCCCCCCTTCCCCCCCTCAGGTTGTAGCTCCGCCTCCCCACCCCTCTTGGCTCCGCCCCTCCCTCAGTGAAGTGCAGATTCTGCAGCTGAGCCTCCAGACCCCCTGTCACAGAGGAGAGTCGGGTCTTGGGGGTCTGGTTTCCGTCGGCGGACAGTGCGGGCTCCTCCCCCCCCTTCCCCCGGTGCCTCCTCTGCGCAGACAGTCGGGGTCTCCTCAGGGAGCCGCAGGGGTCCCGGGCTCTCAGGAGGGGCCGCAGAGCGCAGAGCACACGGGCCTTCATCTCCACATCACTGCCACACAAACACAGCACCACCACATATTTAAAAGGTCTCCTATCATGCAAAATGCACTTTCTGATGTCAACATCACCGCCCCCCCCGGTGTGTCAGGAAATAAACCCCTCTCTCTTTTCCTCCGTACCCACATCTCTAAAAACGGGCGAACAACAGAGCTGATCTGGATCCCCCTGTTTGCTGCGTCATGGCGACATTACTAAAATGTGGGCGGGCTTTACCCCCACGGGCCAATCAGAAACGTTGCTGTCAGAAACAATGAGACGTGTTCTGGAAGTAATATGGTCTGTGTACATTAGCATGCTAACACTGTGTGAAAGGTGATGTCTAAATAAAGTTTTATTATAACGTCTCAAAAAACTCACACTTACTGTTTACACTGAATAAACAACCCAGTCTCACGGCATGTCGTGTTCTAGTCACGACATGTAATCTATTGATTCGTATTCTCCCTTTTCTTCGTGTCGCACAGAACGATTTGAAAGCAATGTATTTCTGTTGGTAGTGTGTTTCGAGCCTGCGTCTTTCTGTCCGGTCGGGTCGAGGAGGACCGGAAGCTGGGGTTCATAAAAACATGTTCTTACTCGATGTCAAG
Organism: Pseudochaenichthys georgianus; assembly: GCF_902827115.2. Taxonomy (NCBI): domain Eukaryota; kingdom Metazoa; phylum Chordata; class Actinopteri; order Perciformes; family Channichthyidae; genus Pseudochaenichthys; species Pseudochaenichthys georgianus. The sequence continues at coordinate 1,675 of NW_027263274.1, forward strand.
CCACAATTATTGTTTTTATTTTAAATCGTATAATGTCGGACTTTTGTTTCCGTCTGTGAGGAAAATAAAAGAAACGGCTCAGAGCCTCAGGATACTGAAACCTGTATTTTGTGTGATCTTTTTTTCCTTCTAATTTGTTATTCTTTTCTAACACACTGTTATTTACTCACCAACAAGTAACAACACACAATTATCCTTGCTTTTATTTATTTGTTTAATTCCATAATCTCGGGCTTTTTTCATCAAATAACATTATTTAACAAAAATAATTCAATAACGTGCTTTAACCACTAGGCGGTGCACACAGCCATAATAACTTTGTATTATTAGTGTGTATGTACAACATCTGAAGATGTGTAGTTTTATTCATGCTTTCACATCATTTTACAGCATATTGCTATACTATTTCAGACTCAGTATTTACATTCTTACATTCAAAGAAAATCAGTAATATCTTTAAAAACTACAGTCCTTTTCTATCAGCTGTGCAACGTTATGGTGTAAATATAAACTATCTGTGAATTAGATCAAATGTAAAAGTCGAATCAGTGTTGATACTGCAAGGAGACGTGTTGTGTGAAGAGAAACTGAAGATGTTGTTTAATTGTTGATATATTTATGATCCACGTCAAGTATTCAGTTTCGGCGGCATTTCTCCTGTCTGTCCAGAAGTCTTCTCATCAGGGCTCTATACATAAAGAACTACGGCAGATCTGTAATATGTAATGCAGCCGAACCGTGTATTACAATGCCGTTATGTGATGACTTTCAAAGAGAAAAGCAAGAGCACTTGGAATTAAGTATTCTTTTATTCTTTTAAAATGTTTTCCGGATTTAATATCATATAAACACCAAATCCCAGCATGCATTGCGGCTAAAACATCCAATCAGCGAGCTTAAAACCATAGCTGAGGATCTTGGGTAATCAGTTCAGTGGCTGTGTATCGCGTCTGTTTCCGGTTATATTTATTTTGAAACTCAGTTCCTGACGGACGCCAGAAAAGCCAGAGATTATGGAATTAAACAAATAAATAAAAGCAAGGATAATTGTGTGTTATTGGTGAGTAAATAACAGTGTGTCATTTAGAAAAGAATAACAAATTAGAAGGAAAAAAAGTACAGATGTCAGTATCCTGAGGCTCTGCGCCGTTTCTTTTCGTCACGGACGGAAAAAAAAGTCCGTAATTATACGATTTAAAATAAAAGCAATAATCGTGGCTTGATATTGAGTAAGAACATGTTTTTATGAACCCCAACTTCCGGTCCTCCTCGACCCGACCGGACAGAAAGACGCAGGCACGAAACTGTGCGACACGAAGAAAAGGGGAAACCGTGTTGGTGAACACGAATCAATAGATTACATGTGACTAGAACACGACATGCCGTGAGGCTGGGTTGGAATAAATGATCTGTGAAAAATATAATATAAATATAAACAGTGTTACCTGCTGCAGAGCTGGAACACGGTCTCCGGCCGACCCTCGACCTCCGACCTGCAGTGAACCAGCTCCAACACACACTCGCTGCCCGAGCCTGAAACACAAGCACACACACATTATGCTAAGCTAGCTGCTTACACCTGCTTCAAGTCTTTATGCTAAGCTAAGCGTTTCCCCTTGTTTCCAGTCTTTATGCTAAGCTACGCTAGCTGTTTCCTCCAGCTTACACTTTTAATGCTTAGATGAGCTTAGACTACACCGAACAAAAATATAAACGCAACACTTTTGTTTTTGCTCCCATGTTTCATGAGATGAACTCAAAGATCTAAAACATTTTCTATTTACACAAAATAACCATTTCTCTCAAATATTGTTCACAAATCTGAAACAATGTGTGATCGTGAGCACTTCTCCTTTGCCGAGATAATCCATCCCACCTCTCAGGTGTGGCATATCAAGATGCTGATTGGACAGCATGGTTATTGCACAGGTGGGCCTTAGGCTGGCCACAATAAAAGGCCACTCTGAAACGTGCAGTTTTGCTTTATTGGGGGGGGTCTGGGGGGGGTCCGAAAACCAGGCAGTATCTGGTGTGAGGGGTAGGGGTAGGGGTAGGGTTAGGGGTAGGGGTAGGGTAATGATGTGAATCGAGTGGCCCATGGTGGTGGTGGGGTTATGGTATGGGCAGGCATATGTAATGGACGACGAACACAGGCCACTCGATTCACTACATTACCCTAACCCTACCCCTCACACCAGATACTACCTGGTTTTCGGACCCCCCCCAGACCCCCCCAATAAAGCAAAACTGCACGTTTCAGAGTGGCCTTTTATTGTGGCCAGCCTAAGGCACACCTGTGCAATAATCATGCTGTCTAATCAGCATCTTGATATGCCACACCTGTGAGGTGGGATGGATTATCTCGGCAAAGGAGAAGTGCTCACTGTCACACATTGTTTCAGATTTGTGAACAATATTTGAGAGAAATGGTTATTTTGTGTTTATAGAAAATGTTTTAGATCTTTGAGTTCATCTCATGAGAAATGGGAGCAAAAACAAAAGTGTTGCGTTTATATTTGTGTTCAGTGTATGTACCACTGCTTTCAGTCTGTATGCTAAGCTAAGCTAGCTGTAGCTGAAAACCCAAATACACGCATTTCTGCAGCAAAAATATTAATCAGAATCAGAATTCCTTTCTTTAAATATTTACGGTATTACAACAGCAAGAAGTGCAGATTAATAAAAAACAGTAGACATATTATATAAAACAGAAGGTGCACGTAGTTAATAATAAAAAACACAATAAGTGAAAAATAAATACTACAGGTACAAATACGTGGTTTTGATAATTGCGCTTTGACTCTGCGCTCTGACCTGTGAAGTTGGCCGGTCGGACCTGAGCCTGTGAGACTGGGATTAACCAGCGGAACCTGAAGGGGTCCAGATCAGCTGGTCGAGAGGCGGTCTGTCAACAATCAACAAAGACATACATATAAGGTGAACTCAATCCATCCCAGTTTCATCTCAGCGACGAGGAAATGATCTGACCCACCATCCTCTTCTTCAGCTTGATGTTCTCCCGATACACCAGGACGACCGCACGTTTAAACACTGAGGAAGACGAGACAAGATACGATACGATAAGATACGATAAGATACGATACGATACGATAAGATAAGATAAGATACGATAAGATACGATAAGATACGATAAGATAAGATAAGATACGATAAGATACGATAAGATAAGATAAGATACGATAAGATACGATACGATAAGATACGATAAGATACGATAAGATACGATAAGATACGATAAGATACGATACGATAAGATACGATACGATAAGATACGATAAGATACGATAAGATACGATAAGATACGATAAGATACGATAAGATACGATAAGATAAGATAAGATACGATAAGATACGATACGATAAGATACGATAAGATACGATAAGAAGCACTTTAGTGATCCCAATCTGGGAAATGTTTGTGTTAAAAAGACAAGGCATTGTACAAATTAAAAGACTATAAATAAATAAGTACACACACACACACACACACACACACACACACACACACACACACACACGCACGCACCGAACAGCGTGAGCTCCGGCTCTTTCTTCAGGCGAAGGCTGGGCAGCGGGTTCAACCAAAGCACAGAGGAGCACAGCAGGAAGCCGCCCATCGAGAGCGCCACCACCTGGGGAGACATGGGTACTGCGTTCAGGAAGTAAGGGAGAAATAAACCCCTCCAACAACACACAGCCAGGTGGTGGTAAGTTACGGTAATTTGACTTAAGGGAACGGAAATGTAAAGTATGTCAATTAAGGTAAGTTAACAGTAATTTAAGTTAATTTAAGTTAAGGGAACAGTAAGTTAATTTAAGGTAAGTTAACAGTAAGTAAAGTTAATTTAAGTTAAGGGAACAGTAAGTTAATTTAATTTAAGTTAAGGGAACAGTAAGTTAATTTAAGGTAAGTTAACAGTAAGTTAATTTAAGGTAAGTTAACAGTAATTTAAGTTAATTTAAGTTAAGGGAACAGTAAGTTAATTTAAGGTAAGTTAACAGTAAGTAAAGTTAATTTAAGTTAAGGGAACAGTAAGTTAATTTAATTTAAGTTAAGGGAACAGTAAGTTAATTTAAGGTAAGTTAACAGTAAGTTAATTTAAGGTAAGTTAACAGTAAGTAAAGTTAATTTAAGTTAAGGGAAGAGTAAGTTAATTTAAGTTAAGGGAACAGTAAGTTAAGTTAATATAAGTTAAGGGAACAGTAAGTAAAGTTAATTTTAGTTAAGGGAACGGAAATGTAAAGTATGTCAATTAAGGTAAGTTAACAGTAATTTAAGTTAAGGGAACAGTAAGTTAATTTAAGGTAAGGGAACAGTAAGTAAAGTTAATTTAAGGGAACAGTAAGTTAATTTAAGGTAAGTTAACAGTAAGTAAAGTTAATTTAAGTTAAGGGAAGAGTAAGTTAATTGAAGTTAAGGGAACAGTAAGTTGATTTAATTTAAGTTAAGGTAAGCTAAGAGGTAATTTACGTTAAGGTAAAGGGTAAATTCAGTTTAGGGATTGGCCGAGGTAAGCTCGGCTAATGGGTGAAATAAGTTAATTTTAGGTATTGTGTGACAGGTGTGTGTGACAGGTGTGTGTGTGAGACAGGTGTGTGTGACAGGTGTGTGTGTGTGTGTGTGTGTGTGTGTGTACCTGTTTGTCAGTGTGTTCTGCAGCCAGCTGGTCGAACACGCAGCCAAACTCCTCGTAGATTTTCTGCATCTCGTTGATGTGCGACGCCGCGTCCTCCATCGCCCGCAGCGCCTCTGAGGGACAGCAGGGGGAGACACTGAGACCTGACAGCAGGTGTGTGTGTGTGTGTGTGTTTACCTGTGAGGTGTGTGTGTTCAGGGGCCTATACTACGACGCTGGTTATCAAGTGGATCGCTCAGCCAGCCGTGTCCTATCTAGTTAGGTGCGCGTTCACATGAAAGGGGTGGTATCTGGAGCATTCGACCAATCACAAACATGGAGAAGCGCACTGACAGCGCAGCGTCATACTTCCTGAATGAAAAGTGAACTTTAATACTAGTCAAAAATGAAGAAGTTAAACTTTAAACATCCATGACTTAAACACTTGATCAGGATCAAAGCCTCAGAGCTGCAGCTGCAAGGTGAACACAGCTGGAGCAGAACACGTGTTTGAATGCGTACATTAACAGGTTTATGATATCACTGCCCCGTCTAAAACACGATCTGACTTCAATTACATTTGTCTCGAGTGTTTCCTCAACTTATGTGTTGCTTAAAATAATCCTTCTGCATCCAGTCTGTGACGCTGTGAGTGCTGCACGGCCAGACACGGCTCAGTGACTCAGATCAGGAGATATGTGATACATTATGAAGTGATGTGCCGCGGACTGTACTTAATGTACTCTGATCCGGGGTACTGATGTGAGGCAGATATTTAAGAGCTTTCTTAACGCTAATGTTATAATAGTCAGATTGCTCTGAAGATGGAGGTGATATTCTATTCATGTTCACGTTCACACAGTCGGTGATTTCTGCCCGCCGTCTTTCCTGCGACTTTCTCCTGTAATATGACTTGATCGCTTTAAACTCCGCACACTGAGCTCTGATTGGTCAGCAGGCGGTGCTTTCACTGAGTTGAGCTCTTAGCCTGCAACCTAACCTGCTCCCGACCAGGTTAGCCGCTAAGCATAAGTTACCATGGAGATCTAGCCGCTAAAAAGAGAACCAGCTTCGTAGGACCGGAAAGCCGGAGTTTTCCCTGAATTTAGCCGCTAAGAGAACATCCTGCTTCGCAGTATACCCCCCTGGTGTGTTCAGGTGTGTGTGTGTGTGTGTTTACCTGTGAGGTGTGTGTGTTCAGGTGTGTGTGTGTACCTGTGAGGTGTGTGTGTTCAGGTGTGTGTGTTTACCTGTGAGGTGTGTGTGTTCAGGTGTGTGTGTTTACCTGTGAGGTGTGTGTGTGTGTGTGTGTTTACCTGTGAGGTGTGTGTGTTCAGGTGTGTGTGGGGGGGTCAGGGTCACCAGCTCTCTCAGTAAAAGAGGATATTTCAGGATTCGCTGCACAGGTTTAATCAGGAACGACTCCAGAGACGCTGAGTGCTGATTGGTCGGATTCCTCGTCTCCAGGAAGTGCTTAAAGGCTGCGTCTGTCTTTGCTGAGAGAACGATAAAGTTTATTTAAAAAAAAGAGTAAACTTCTGTTTATAGATAATTAAATAATAAAGCATAACTAAAATAAGAAGCAATAATAAAATAAAAAAGTATTACCACACTAAATAAAGCAAAACTTAAATAATAAACAATAACTGAACTAAAAGGGAATAATAAACTATTTCTAGGATATTAAAGCTTGAAAGATAAAGTATACGTTCGGTGAGTCTTTGAGCGCACCTCTCTCCAGGACCTTCTGCACCTTCGGGTGGTTGGCGCAGAAGCCGCTGTAGTGCTTAAAGCGATCGGCGTAGAGCAGGAACGACCCGCCGAGCGACGAGAGCAGTTTCTGAGAGAGAGCAGAGTTCATCGATACATTCGCCTCAAGTTCACAGAGAGAGAGGAGTAAGTTACTTTAAGTTAAGTTACTTTAAGTTAAGTTGAATTTAAGTTAAGGTAATTTGAATTAAGTTAACAGAGAGCGTAGTTAAGGTAAGTTCATTTAATGTAAGTTATTTTAAGGTAAGTTTAATGTAAGTTATCTTAAGGTAAGTTTAATTTAAGGTAAGTTATTTTAAGGTAAGTTTAATTTAAGGTAAGTTATTTTAAGGTAAGTTATTTTAAGGTAAGTTTAATTTTAAGGTAAGTTACTTTAAGGTAATTTTAAGGTAAGTTTAATTTAAGGTAAGTTACTTTAAGTTAAGTTAATATAATATAAGGTCATTTGAATTAAGTTAACAGAGAGCGTGTTTAAGGTAAGATCATTTAAGGTAAGTTGATGGATGGTAAGTTTAATTTAGGGTAAGTTCAGTTAATTTAAGATAAGTTTAATGTAAGTTGAGTTAAGGTAAGGTAATTTAAGTTAAGTTGAGTTAAGGTAAGTTAATGTAAGGTAAGTTTAATTTAAGATAAGTTTAATTTAAGGTAAGTTAAGTTAATTTAAGTTATTTTAAGGTAAGTTAAATTTAAGGTAAATTAATTTAAGCTAAGGTAACGGAGAGCATGTTTAAGGTACATTTATTTAAGGAAAGTTTAATCTAAGGTGAGTTAATTTAAGGTAAATTTAAGGTAAGTTTAATTTAAGGTAAATTAAGTTAATTTAAGGTACATTTAAGGTAAGTTAATGTAAGGTAAGTTTAATTTAAGATAAGTTTAATTTAAGGTAAGTTAAGTTAATTTAAGTTATTTTAAGGTAAGTTAAATTTAAGGTAAATTAATTTAAGCTAAGGTAACGGAGAGCATGTTTAAGGTACATTTCTTTAAGGAAAGTTTAATCTAAGGTGAGTTAATTTAAGGTCAATTTAAGGTAAGTTGAGTTATTTTAAGGTAAGTTTAATTTAAGGTAAATTAAGTTAATTTAAGGTACATTTAAGGTAAGTTATGGTAAATTAAGTTGAGTTAATTTAAGATAAGTTTAATGTAAGGTAAGTTTAATTTAAGGTAAGTTATTTTAAGGTAAGTTTAATGTAAGTTGAGTTAAGTTAAGGTAAGGTAATTTAAGGTAAGGTAAGTTTAATTTAAGATAAGTTTAATTTAAGGTAAGTGAAGTTAATTTAAGCTAAGTTATTTTAGGTAAGTTTAATTTAAGGTAAGTTAAGTTAATTTAAGATAAGTTTAATTTAAGGTAAATTAATTTAAGCTAAGGTAACAGAGAGCATGTTTAAGGTACATTTATTTAAGGAAAGTTTAATCTAAGGTGAGTTAATTTAAGGTCAATTTAAGGTAAGTTAAGTTGAGTTAATTTAAGGTAAGTTAATTTAAGGGAAGTTTCATTTAAGGTAAGTTAATTTAAGGTAAGTTGAATTTAAGATAAGTTAATTTAAGGTAAGTACATTTGAGGTTAAGACAATTTGAGGTTAAGTGAATTTAAGTTAAGGTAACAGAGATTAGTTTAAGGCAAGTGTTAGTTAAGGTAAGTGTGTTCTGAGTGTACCTGCAGCTGCTCCGGCGCCTCCAGGTTGGGACAGGAAGTGATTTTCTCCTCCAGCGTCTGCAGGAAGACTCTCTGGAAGTCCAGCATCTCAGGAAGGCACCCGAACAGAGCCTCCACCTGAGGGCCAGAAGAACCACGGCCCCTGAACGCCTCTTCACTCTAACACACAGTTATCAGAAGAACCACTGCCCCTGAACGCCTCTTCACTCTAACACACACAGTTATCAGAAGAACCACTGCCCCTGAACGCCTCTTCACTCTAACACACAGTTATCAGAAGAACCACTGCCCCTGAACGCCTCTTCACTCTAACACACACTGTTATCAGAAGAACCACTGCCCCTGAACGCCTCTTCACTCTAACACACAGTTATCAGAAGAACCACTGCCCCTGAACGCCTCTTCACTCTAACACACACTGTTATCAGAAGAACCACTGCCCCTGAACGCCTCTTCACTCTAACACACACTGTTATCAGAAGAACCACTGCCCCTGAACGCCTCTTCACTCTAACACACAGTTATCAGAAGAACCACTGCCCCTGAACGCCTCTTCACTCTAACACACACTGTTATCAGAAGAACCACTGCCCCTGAACGCCTCTTCACTCTAACACACAGTTATCAGAAGAACCACGGCCCTTGAACGCCTCTTCCCTCTAACACACAGTTATCAGAAGAACCACTGCCCCTGAACGCCTCTTCACTCTAACACACAGTTATCAGAAGAACCACTGCCCCTGAACGCCTCTTCACTCTAACACACAGTTATCAGAAGAACCACTGCCCTGAACGCCTCTTCACTCTAACACACAGTTTTCAGAAGAACCACTGCCCCTGAACGCCTCTTCACTCTAACAAACAGTTATCAGAAGAACCACGGCCCCTGAACGCCTCTTCACTCTAACACACACTGTTATCAGAAGAACCACGGCCCCTGAACGCCTCTTCACTCTAACACACACAGTTATCAGAAGAACCACTGCCCCTGAACGCCTCTTCCCTCTAACACACACTGTTATCAGAAGAACCACTGCCCCTGAACGCCTCTTCACTCTAACACACAGTTATCAGAAGAACCACTGCCCCTGAACGCCTCTTCACTCTAACACACACTGTTATCAGAAGAACCACTGCCCCTGAACGCCTCTTCACTCTAACACAGTTATCAGAAGAACCACTGCCCCTGAACGCCTCTTCACTCTAACACACTGTTATCAGAAGAACCACTGCCCCTGAACGCCTCTTCAATCTAACACACACAGTTATCAGAAGAACCACTGCCCCTGAACGCCTCTTCACTCTAACACACACTGTTATCAGAAGAACCACTGCCCCTGAACGCCTCTTCACTCTAACACACAGTTATCAGAAGAACCACTGCCCCTGAACGCCTCTTCACTCTAACACACACAGTTATGAGAAGAACCACTGCCCCTGAACGCCTCTTCACTCTAACACACACAGTTATCAGAAGAACCACTGCCCCTGAACGCCTCTTCTCTCTAACACACACTGTTATCAGAAGAACCACTGCCCCTGAACGCCTCTTCTCTCTAACACACAGTTATCAGAAGAACCACCGCCCCTGAACGCCTCTTCACTCTAACACACACTGTTATCAGAAGAACCACTGCCCCTGAACGCCTCTTCTCTCTAACACACACTGTTATCAGAAGAACCACTGCCCCTGAACGCCTCTTCTCTCTAACACACAGTTATCAGAAGAAACCACCGCCCCTGAACGCCTCTTCACTCTAACACACGTTATCAGAAGAACCACTGCCCCTGAACGCCTCTTCACTCTAACACACACTGTTATCAGAAGAACCACTGCCCCTGAACGCCTCTTCACTCTAACACAGTTATCAGAAGAACCACCGCCCCTGAACGCCTCTTCACTCTAACACACAGTTATCAGAAGAACCACTGCCCCTGAACGCCTCTTCACTCTAACACACACAGTTTATCAGAAGAACCACTGCCCCTGAACGCCTCTTCACTCTAACACACAGTTATCAGAAGAACCACTGCCCCTGAACGCCTCTTCACTCTAACACACAGTTATCAGAAGAACCACCGCCCCTGAACGCCTCTTCACTCTAACACACAGTTATCAGAAGAACCACTGCCCCTGAACGCCTCTTCACTCTAACACACACTGTTATCAGAAGAACCACTGCCCCTGAACGCCTCTTCACTCTAACACAGTTATCAGAAGAACCACCGCCCCTGAACGCCTCTTCACTCTAACACACACTGTTATCAGAAGAACCACTGCCCCTGAACGCCTCTTCACTCTAACACACACTGTTATCAGAAGAACCACTGCCCCTGAACGCCTCTTCTCTCTAACACACACTGTTATCAGAAGAACCACTGCCCCTGAACGCCTCTTCTCTCTAACACACAGTTATCAGAAGAAACCACCGCCCCTGAACGCCTCTTCACTCTAAACACACAGTTATCAGAAGAACACTGCCCCTGAACGCCTCTTCACTCTAACACAGTTATCAGAAGAACCACCGCCCCTGAACGCCTCTTCACTCTAACACACAGTTATCAGAAGAACCCACTGCCCCTGAACGCCTCTTCACTCTAACACACACTGTTATCAGAAGAACCACTGCCCCTGAACGCCTCTTCACTCTAACACAGTTATCAGAAGAACACCACCGCCCCTTGAACGCCTCCTTCACTCTAACACACACTGTTATCAGAAGAACCACTGCCCCTGAACGCCTCCTCACTCTAACACACACTGT
>NW_027263274.1:17500-47203 GCF_902827115.2 Pseudochaenichthys georgianus
CTCCTCTGTTGCTCTCCCTGAGGTTTCTCCATGTTCCCTTAAACTGGGTTTTCTTTGGAAGTTTTTCCTTGTACGATGTGAGGGTCTAAGGACAGAGGGTCTGAGGACAGAGGGTCTAAGGACAGAGGGTCTAAGGACAGAGGGTGTCGTATTGTCATACTGATATTCTGTACACACTGAAGACCACTGAGACAAATGTAACATTTGTGATATTGGGCTGTAAATAAACATTGATTGATTGATTGATACCGATACTACACTGTAAAAGGTACAAGTACTACACTGTACTGACACTACACTGTAAAAGGTACACATACTACACTGTACTGATACTACACTGTAAAAGGTAATACTACACTGTACTGATACTACACTGTAAAAGGTTACTACGTTCTAAAAGGTACAAATACTACACTGTACTGACACTACACTGTAAAAGGTAATACTACACTGTACTGATACTACACTGTAAAAGGTAATACTACATTTTAAAAAGGTACAAATACTACACTGTACTGATACTACACTGTAAAAGGTAATACTACACTGTACTGATACTACACTGTAAAGGTACTAATACCACACTGTAAAATACGCTGATATCACGCTGTACAAGGTAACAATACTACACTGTAAAAGTACTACACTGTAAAAGGTACAAATACTACACTGTAAAAGTACTACACTGTAAAAGGTACGATTACTACACTGTAAAAGTACTACACTGTAAAAGGCACAAATACGACACTGTACTGATACTACACTGTAAAAGGTAATACTACACTGTACTGATACTACACTGTAAAAGATTACTACACTGTACTGATACTACACTGTAAAAGGTACAAGTACTACACTGTACTGACACTACACTGTAAAAAGGTACAAATACTGCACTGTACTGATACTACACTGTAAAAGGTAATACTACACTGTACTGATACTACACTGTAAAAGATTACTACACTGTACTGATACTACACTGTAAAAGGTACAAGTACTACACTGTACTGACACTACACTGTAAAAGGTTACTACACTGTACTGATACTACACTGTAAAAGGTTACTACACTGTACTGACACTGTAAAAGGTTACTACACTGTACAAGGTAATACTACACTGTACTGATACTACACTGTAACAGGTTACTACATTCTAAAAGGTACACACATACTAAACTGTACTGATACTACACTGTAAAAGGTACAAGTACTACACTGTACTGACACTACACTGTAAAAGGTTACTACACTGTACCGATACTACACTGTAAAAGGTACAAGTAGTACACTGTACTGACACTACACTGTAAAAGGTACACATACTACACTCTACTGATACTACACTGTACAAGGTAATACTACACTGTACTGACACTACACTGTAAAAGGTAATACTACACTGTACTGATACTACACTGTAAAAGGTACACATACTACACTGTACTGACACTACACTGTAAAAGGTAATACTACACTGTACTGATACTACACTGTAAAAGGTAATACTACATTTTAAAAAGGTACAAATACTACACTGTACTGATACTACACTGTAAAAGGTAATACTACACTTTAAAAAGGTACAAATACTACACTGTACTGATACTACACTGTAAAAGGTAATATTACACTGTACTGATACTACACTGTAAAGGTACTAGTACCACTCTGTAAAATATGCTGATATCACGCTGTACAAGGTAACAATACTACACTGTAAAAGTACTACACTGTAAAAGGTACAAATACTACACTGTAAAAGGTACGAATACTACTCTGTCAAAGTACTACACTGTAAAAGGTACGATTACTACACTGTAAAAGTACTACACTGTAAAAGGCACAAATACTACACTGTAGTGATACTACACTGTAAAAGGTACAAATACTGCACTGTACTGATACTACACTGTAAAAGGTACAAATACTACACTGTAAAAGGTTACTACACTGTATTGATACTACACTGTAAAAGGTACAAATACTACACTGTAAAAGGTACAAATACTACCCTGTACTGATACTACACTGTAAAAGGTACACATACTACACTGTACTGATACTACACTGTAAAAGGTACAAATACTACACTGTACTGATACTACACTGTAAAAGGTACAAATACTACACTGTAAAAGGTTACTAACTGTAAAAGATGCTGATATCACGCTGTAAAAGGTACTAATAGGCTACTGCATTGTAAAAGATACTAATATCACACTGTAAAAAGTTTTTTCAGAAACTTGTTACATATAAAATAATATTTTAACTGTTAGCATTGAACTGAGGAAATCTCTATCAGTAACCCCCCCCCCCTCCCTCACCTAGCTCTCCCCCCTCACCTGGCTATCCCCCCTCACCTGGCTCCTCACCTGGGTCCCCTCCCCCTTACCTGGTTCTGCACCGCCCTCCTGCTGTTCGCCTCCCTGATGACGGACAGCTGCAGTTCGGCCATTTTCTTCATCCTGCCGTCCTTCTCGATGTTCTCCAGCAGCTCCTGGCTCTGCAGACGCAGCAGCTGCAGTGTAGCCCCACCCCCCCGCAGTGTAACTCCGCCCCTCCGCAGCGTAGCCCCGCCCCCCCGCCGTGAATGCAACGCCGCGCTCGCCGAGTGCAGCGCCGTCACCCAGGTCTCCAGGTCCGGCTGGCTGGTGGCCTGCAGGGGGGAAATAAAGTACATTAGAAAATGTTTTATAATTTATTTTGGAAATAAAATAAAATACTAAAGTAAATAAAAATTAGATGAGAAAAAAAACTTTAAAAACAAATATTGTATACAAATATCTCCTTCTCATATTTAAAGACTTCAAGTGAAGATATTACGTTCTGGTTGATCCTTTTGAGCATGTGATCTCAGGGTCTGATGGTGCGTTCAGGGACCCTCAAACATATACAATGATCTCAGGGTCTGATGGTGCGTTCAGGGACCCTCAAACATATACAATGATCTCAGGGTCTGATGGTGCGTTCAGGGACCATCAAACATATACAATGATCTCAGGGTCTGATGGTGCGTTCAGGGACCCTCAAACATATACAATGATCTCAGGGTCTGATGGTGCGTTCAGGGACCCTCAAACATATACAATGATCTCAGGGTCTGATGGTGCGTTCAGGGACCCTCAAACATATACAATAACAGAAGTGTTTTCTCTCACCTGCAGCAGGTAGACGTCGGCGTGTCCGTTGCTCAGGCAGAAAACGTTTTCTCTCTTCGGATGTTCCGGGACGTTCTGCACCAGACTGCCCTCCGTCCGCACGCAGACACACGGGGACCGCTCTGCGTCCCAACTCACGCTTTTATCGTACGTGTCGTAAAACAGCAGCGTGCAGCCTGAGGGGAAACCCAGTTCCACAATGGAATATATTTAAGGGTTTGTTTCACAGTGTGTGTGTGTGTGTGTGCGTCTGTGCGTGCGTGTGTGTATGTGTGTGTGTGTGTGTGTGTGTGTGTGTGTGTGTGTGTGTGTGTGTGTGTACCCTTCAGAGTGACCCAGTATCGTCTCCAGCGGCGGCGCGACACCAGCTCCAGCTTCCTGTCTCTGTTTACGGTGAGGAGAGGTTTGAAGGAGAGCCAGCCGGCCCGGCGCACCAACAGAACCTTCTCCTCCAACAGAACCTCCTCCTCCAACAGAACCTCCTCCTCCAACAGAACCTCCTCCAACAGAACCTCCTCCTTTAACAGAACCTCCTCCTCCAACAGAACCTCCTCCTTTAACAGAACCTCCTCCTCCAACAGAACCTCCTCCTCTTCCTCCTCTCTGCTAAAGCCCGTCTTCAGCTCCTGCATGAAGTTCTGGTAGACCTTCTGCCGCTGGACCTCCTCGCTGCTCTGGTTCTGGTTCAGACTCCTCCAGGGGAACACTGGGACCTGGTTCTGCTCCTGGTTCTGGTTCAGACTCCTCCAGGGGAACACTGGGACCTGGTTCTGCTCCTGGTTCTGGTTCAGACTCCTGCAGGGGAACACTGGGACCTGGTTCTGCTCCTGGTTCTGGTTCAGACTCCTGCAGGGGAACACTGGGACCTGGTTCTGCTCCTGGTTCTGGTTCAGAGCGTGCAGAGGGTTGCAGATCCAAAGCCCAGAGTCCGGCCCGGTCAGACCTTCACTGCTGCCGTACGGCTCCTGGAGGAGACAGACTTTATTTTACAGGGCTCCTATTATACTCTCTTTAGGCATAAGTACAGCTCTCAGATATAAGGACATGACTCTGAAGTGTCCTGCTCCAAACCCCAAAGTGATCCGTGTAGCCCCCCCCCTCTCTCTTCCAGCTGTTACTAAGGACATGACTTTGAAGTGTCCTGCTCCAACCCCCAAACAGACCCTTGTAGCCCCCCCCCCTCTTCCAGCTGTTACTAAGGACATGACTCTGAAGTGTCCTGCTCCAACCCCCAAACAGACCCTTGTAGCCCCCCCCCCCTCTTCCAGCTGTTACTAAGGACATGACTCTGAAGTGTCCTGCTCCAACCCCCAAACAGACCCTTGTAGCCCCCCCCCCCTCTCTTCCAGCTGTTACTAAGGACATGACTCTGAAGTGTCCTGCTCCAAACCCCAAACAGGTCAACAAAAAAAGAACAATTTCACATAAACCTCTGGGGCTGGGGGGTTCAACTTGATTTGGGGGGTGCGCCATAGTTTATGGGCGCTGTTCTCAATATAGGCGTAGTTCTGTTAGTATAAGATTATAAGATGTACTTTGTTGATCCAAAATCGGGAAATTGTGTTGTTATGAAATAAAAAATAAATATATTTTTTTAATTTCTAACTTTCTTTTTTCAATTTCCGGCGCCCCCTATGGGTTGATGCGCCCTTAGCATTCGCCTATACTGCCTATTCCGAGGGCCGGCCCTGGATGTACTGTAACTACAGCAAAAGTATTCTCCGTCGGGACTTCCTGCAACAACACCACGTCGTTATCTTGACTCTGATTGGCCAGAAGACATTATCAAAGATGTTCTATTGAGAAGACGATCACTACGTGACAACAGTTTTCAAACCGTTTCTAGTCTTCGGTATTTCCAGACAAGCGGCTGAAATCAATCTGACTAACTGCTGTCTGCGCAGTTTACTCCGCGAGTTGGCGGACTTTATTTAGCTTACTTAAAATCATTTTTCATGGTGGGGCTGAGCCATTTATTGGTATGGCTGCAGCCTACCCCAGTATACCCTGGCGCCGCCGCTGAACATAATCATAAAACAATTAAAATGTTGTATTCAGCCCTGATTAAAACAGCGTCCCAAATCCTGGATGGCCATGACGCCGGGTCTGCTCTGAAGTGTCCTGCTCCAAACCCCAAACAGGTCCTTGTAGCCCCCCCCCCTCTCTTCCAGCTGTTACTAAGGACATGTCTCTGAAGTGTCCTGCTCCAAACCCCAAACAGGTCCTTGTAGCCCCCCCCCTCTCTTCCAGCTGTTACTAAGGACATGACTCTGAAGTGTCCTGCTCCAAACCCCAAACAGGTCCTTGTAGCCCCCCCCCTCTCTTCCAGCTGTTACTAAGGACATGACTCTGAAGTGTCCTGCTCCAAACCCCAAACAGATCCTTGTAGCCCCCCCCCTCTCTTCCAGCTGTTACTAAGGACATGTCTCTGAAGTGTCCTCCTCCAAACCCCAAACAGGTCCTTGTAGCCCCCCCCCCTCTCTTCCAGCTGTTACTAAGGACATGTCTCTGAAGTGTCCTCCTCCAAACCCCAAACAGATCCTTGTAGCCCCCCCCCTCTCTTCCAGCTGTTACTAAGGACATGTCTCTGAAGTGTCCTCCTCCAAAACCCCAAACAGGTCCTTGTAGCCCCCCCCCCCTCTCTTCCAGCTGTTACTAAGGACATGACTCTGAAGTGTCCTGCTCCAAACCCCAAACAGGTCCTTGTAGCCCCCCCCTCTCTTCCAGCTGTTACTAAGGACATGACTCTGAAGTGTCCTGTAGAGAAGACATCAGGAAGTGCATCTTACAGGAGACCTTTCATGTGAAAGGCAGGAAGCAGACTCATCAGAAGGTGGTCTCTCACCTGGACCCGCCTCTTCTTCCGGGTCAGACTTCCTGTCCAGTCGCTGAGGCGGCGGACGCTCTTCAGGAAGTCTTTGCGGCTGTTCCCAGGGGCGGCAGCGGGGGGGGAAGAGTTACACTGCAACACCAGGGCTGACGAAGAGGAGGAGGAGGAAGAAGAAGAGGCATCCATCGAGGTGGGGAACGAGGGGGGGGCAGTCTGCAAACACAGAGAAGTACTCAGAGCACGTACTTGAGTACAAGTAGAAGTACTCAGAGCACGTACTTGAGTAAAAGCAGAAGTACTCAGAGCAGGTACTTGAGTACAAGTAGAAGTACTCAGAGCACGTACTTGAGTACAAGCAGAAGTACTCAGGGCAGGTACTTGAGTACAAGTAGAAGTACTCAGAGCACGTACTTGAGTACAAGCAGAAGTACTCAGGGCAGGTACTTGAGTACAAGTAGAAGTACTCAGAGCACGTACTTGAGTACAAGCAGAAGTACTCAGAGCACGTACTTGAGTACAAGCAGAAGTACTCAGAGCAGGTACTTGAGTACAAGTAGAAGTACTCAGAGCAGGTACTTGAGTACAAGTAGAAGTACTCAGAGCAGGTACTTGAGTAAAAGTAGAAGTACTCAGGTCTTGTAAATAAAAAAACACATTTTTTAAACAAGTACAATACATGAGATGCTTGGGGGTGTACCGGCGGCCATGGAGGTTTCAGAGTCTTCAGGACAGGGATCAGGATCAGAGAGTCTCCCAGGCCGCTGTCCCCCGAGGAGAAGGTGGTGGAGGGGGGGTTGTCCGTCAGCTCCCCCCCCCATGGGGAATCAAACCAGGACCCGTCGGAGCTGAGCGAGCCGCCGTTACTGCCGTCTTTAGTGAGCAGCACTTTGGGGGAGTCACCCCCCCCTCCAGCCCCGCTACTCCCCCCAGAGAAGAGCCCAGCGTGCCGCCTGAGGGGACACATAGAATAAAGCTTTATTTATAATATGTAATTGTACTTATCATTTCATTTGGTTTGTATTTGTTTCCGTTCATGGTACGCATCACAAAGCATCTCTGTGAACACACCGCACCCGAAAGCAGCAGGGAGAAGAACATCCTCTGAGGTCACCGGCCCCTTCCTCAAAAATAAATGAATAGAAATAGATGGTCTGTCCTTCATACTTTCTTCTTCACGGCCACTCAAAACGGCATCGTAGGAAAATAAGAGAAACACAAAAACTCGTATCTCGTGGGGTTTCAGTGAAGGAAATCAATAAAGTATGCTTCCAAATTTAAATACCACGCTCTTGAATAAAGATGGGGAATAACCCCCATACACACCGAGTTGAAATCTGACGCCGTGGTCGCTCTTTTTCTCGTGGACAGGTAATTATCTGTTTGTATGAATTCCCCTGAACTATATAGTCAACCTAAGTCATGTGCGCGTTCGTGTGTGTTGGAGGAGGTGCTCTGTGAGGATGTCTGAAGGAAGGGCGGATTCTTTTCGGCTGTGTACTTTCAAATTTTAGTGCACTCGAGCCGGTTTCTGAAACTTACCTACCCCACCTTTAACCTGAATTACAGTGTGCTATTGATATTTTTTACAGTGTGTTATCACTACTGTTTACAATTGGGTATTAACCAGTTCAGCCCTGAGCCTGTTTTTCAGGTCTCAGGCTCGAAAATGACATTCCCAGAATAAATGACGATATCTTCTAAAAGTGTTAAATTAATAATCTTTGTTCTCAAAGTAATGATAAACCTGTGAGTTGGATGCAGAAAAGTCAGAATCAATATAGATGTTTTTTATTTTAAAGAAAATTCAGATGTTCAGATTGAACATCTGAATAAAAAAAAAAAGATGTTTTACTTATAGTGAAAACTAACCTTGGATGATGGTAAGGTAGACTAAAAGCTTTAGGAATCCAAAGTACAACATATAATAAGTACTCTGTATGAAGATTGATGCAAAACAAGTTAAATCTGACCTTTTTAGAGAGATTTAGCAAAAAAACCCTATTTTTTTCCATTTCTCTGGCCCCCCTTGGTCGATTTTGGTGATTGACGTCTCTTTCTGACTGTCAGAGCCAATAGAATCGAAGGGGGATTTCCCCACACACACACATGGTAAAACAAAAATGTGGGGGCTTCCCGCACACAGTTTTCCATGAGAGTGAAGCTATCTCTAGCTCTGACATCTGGAAACCGAAAAGCAGGTTTATTGCTGATGGATTATCAGAAATCATTTCACAGGGACACAGACACATTGGCTTAACCTATGGATTAACGTCAGCAGCGTTTTTTTATCGTTTTAATGCCATTGAAGACCACTTTTGACCAGACAACGACACAGGTAAGCCATGTTAGCGTTTTTAGCTACCTAGAGCCACATGTTTGTTTTGGTTTATAAAGTCGCAAGTTCTTATCATTGAGTGATAATGTCTGTACCCCTCAGCGTTAGCATTGTGGGTTTTAAAAATAAAATAAAAAACAATTATCAGTTAGATGAGTTTCTTCCCGTTACATGGATATAAAACATTCATAGTTTATTAAATGAACATGCCCTCAGACACTGTTTCCTGCAAAATGTTGCAGGAGGGCCCCGGTATCGGGGTCTCTCGGGTTTAACAGATTAATACCTTTTACAGAGTGGTATCAATATTTTTCCCAGTGTGGTATCAATACCTTTTACAGTGTAGTATCACTACTTTTTACAGTGTGGTACTAGTAATAATTTTACAGTGTGATATTAATATAGTGTACAGTGTGGTATTCGTGCTTTTTACAGCGTAATATCAGTACCTTTTAGGATTAAAAGTTAAAATGTCAGAATCTTTTCACAGAGAGAATAATAATATTGTATTATTTAGTCTGCAGGTACCTTTCAGGAGAGGCTGCTCCGGACTGGTAGCTCCAGGAGGTGCAAGGTGGGGGGGTGAAGGTGATTTTGGGGGTGATGGTGTTGTTGGGGGGGAAGGTGTTTTGGGGGGGGAAGGTCTTGTTGGGAATGAAGGTGCTTTGGGGGGTGCTCGTCCTCCCCTTCCTCCCACTGACTCCCTGACTCCTCCACCAGCTTCGGGCCGACGGCAGCTCCTCCCTCCTGGAGGAGAAACGTAGCGAGGCGGAGGATACAGCCGGAGAGACGACGAGACTGTCCGAGTTTCCCATCGCTGCTGCGGGAGGAAACCAAGAAGTGAAAACTGAAACACACAAATAAATATCTTCTGCATCAGAAGATCCAGATTGGCCTCATGGTGGCCTTCGGGCAAAAAAGAAAAGCGCTATGGACCCACACAGGCACCAACTTTATAACAAAACACAAAGGTTTCATAACTGTAAGAGTTTGTCAGTATGTCTGAACAACACACTCTCACTCCCTGAGCGTCCAGGAGCGACGTTTGGTCAGTGTCCGAGGCGTGCAGTGTGGCGCTCCGAGGCTCCTTCAGCGTCATAAAGGGACGCAAACATCTTTCAACTGATTGCAATGTATTCCCATCTGCGGCGGGATTTGACGCTCATGGAAGCACGGCATTCGTTTGTGTCGGCTGCCCTTAAAGGCAATGTGAGCATCCATTCCCATTGGATAACGGAGAATTGTACACCCGGAAGTAAGTATTCCCCTTACTGACGATTGATGTCAGTGATATCTGCACTACTCATCGACTGACACCAGAGTGTCCTTGTTAATTACACAACATTGATTGGTTTAAATTGTGTGCAATGCTTTTGTATTTTTCCCCTTCGATTCGGAGAAACAAATATTTTTTCGGAGTAAAGGATGGCAGAAGACACTACACTACCCAGAATCCCCAGCTATCGTTTGGACTACACCATGTGCTCTGTTTGACAAACCCTTTTTGTCTTCAAATTTCTCCCTGCAGAAAAAGGAAGCATGGCCGAACTTCGTTTTATTGTCGTTAGTTCAAACAGTAATTGTTAAATATAAAACACAGAATTTGTGTGATTATACTAAATGATGTAAATAAACACCACTGCATATTTACAACTGTTACACATGCTGATGTAACGCAAATGTTCCAACTTGGGATCAATAAAGTATATCTTATCTTAAGCTGATCGATGGCTACTGCCATATTTGCACAATGTGCCTCTGAACCTTGACAAGTGCATGTTTCAGGCTTAACAATTAATGTAATGTAATGTTATCAATGAACAACAGGGGTCACAGACATCAGACCAGCTGTTAAATAAAGCTCTTCTGACCTTAGCTGGCGTGTGGGTATATATATTAATGCTGCCCATAATGGGCACGAGCAATTTCCACCCATTTATTAATGATATGTTTTAAATGTGAGTGTTTCCTGTCCCCTAAACCTCCAGGGATGTACACAGTTTAATACTGGCAACTTCTTATTATGGGAAATACGAAAACGTCTTTTAAAACTACAACTCCCAGTAGAGACGTGCCATAGAGAACATGTTGCGAAACAGAATAGCCAGCATGTGTAGTTCTGGGGACGGGGTGGGGGAGGGGGGGGACGCGGTGGACCCGTTCAAATCCAGTTTTGGACAGTCTGCCGTGGTTCCATCCCATTTCAAGTGCTGTTCGAGGCTCGGTAACCCTCGGAGCACACTCTCCAATCACAGAGCTTGAGGACTATCGGGGTTTGTCAAACAGAGCACATGGTGTAGTCCAAACGATAGCTGGGGATTCTGGGTAGTGTAGTGTCTTCTGCCATCCTTTACTCCGAAAACACATTTGTTTCTCCGAATCGAAGGGAAAAATACAAAAGCATTGCACACAATTTAAACCAATCAGTGTTGTGTAATCAACAAGGACACTCTGGTGTTAGTCAATGAGTAGTGCAGATATCACTGACATCAATCCACAGTGAGGGGAGTACTTACTTCCGGGTGTACAATTCTCCTTATCCAATGGGAATGGACGCTCACATTACCGTTAAGGGCAGCCAACACCAACGAATGCCGTGCTTCCATGAGCGTCACATCCCGCTGCAGATGGGAATACATTGCAATCAGTTGAAAGCTATTTGCGTCCCTTTATGAAGCTGAAGGAGCCGAGGACACTGACCAAACGTCTCTCCTGCACGCTCAGGGAGTGAGAGTGTGTTGGTCTGAAATGACTAGGCTAGCTGCGTTAGCTAGCTAGCTAGCTAGCTAGCTAGCTCACAGCAGATCTGCAGTCACACCAGAAGGAGTCATGTGACCACTTTGTTCAAATAAGACGAGACAACATTTTAGGGAAGTTTCCAACAACAGAGACAGTTGTTCAGCTTTATCACCCTGAACGTCACCAAGGTCCCAGCTGTGTGCGTCACTCTTTAGTGTCCCCTGGTCTCCAGCTGTGTGTGCCACTCTTTAGTGTCCCCTGGTCTCCCAGCTGTGTGCGTCACTCTTTAGTGTCCCCTGGTCTCCAGCTGTGTGCGTGACTCTTTAGTGTCCCCTGGTCTCCCAGCTGTGTGCGTCACTCTTTAGTGTCCCCTGGTCTCCCAGCTGTGTGCGTCACTCTTTAGTGTCCCCTGGTCTCCCAGCTGTGTGCGTCACTCTTTAGTGTCCCCTGGTCTCTCAGCTGTGTGCGTCACTCTTTAGTGTCCCCTGGTCTCCAGCTGTGTGTGCCACTCTTTAGTGTCCCCTGGTCTCCAGCTGTGTGCGTGACTCTTTAGTGTCCCCTGGTCTCCCAGCTGTGTGCGTCACTCTTTAGTGTCCCCTGGTCTCCCAGCTGTGTGCGTCACTCTTTAGTGTCCCCTGGTCTCCCAGCTGTGTGCGTCACTCTTTAGTGTCCCCTGGTCTCTCAGCTGTGTGCGTCACTCTTTAGTGTCCCCTGGTCTCCAGCTGTGTGTGCCACTCTTTAGTGTCCCCTGGTCTCCAGCTGTGTGCGTCACTCTTTAGTGTCCCCTGGTCTCCAGCTGTGTGCGTCACTCTTTAGTGTCCCCTGGTCTCCCAGCTGTGTGCGTCACTCTTTAGTGTCCCCTGGTCTCCAGCTGTGTGCGTCACTCTTTACTGTCCCCTGGTCTCCAGCTGTGTGCGTCACTCTTTAGTGTCCCCTGGTCTCCCAGCTGTGTGCGTCACTCTTTAGTGTCCCCTGGTCTCCAGCTGTGTGCGTCACTCTTTAGTGTCCCATGGTTTCAAACTGTGTGTGCCACTCTTTAGTGTCCCCTGGTCTCCCAGCTGTGTGCGTCACTCTTTAGTGTCCCCTGGTCTCCAGCTGTGTGCGTGACTCTTTAGTGTCCCCTGGTCTCCCAGCTGTGTGCGTCACTCTTTAGTGTCCCCTGGTCTCCCAGCTGTGTGCGGCACTCTTTAGTGTCCCCTGGTCTCCCAGCTGTGTGCGTCACTCTTTAGTGTCCCCTGGTCTCTCAGCTGTGTGCGTCACTCTTTAGTGTCCCCTGGTCTCCAGCTGTGTGTGCCACTCTTTAGTGTCCCCTGGTCTCCAGCTGTGTGCGTCACTCTTTAGTGTCCCCTGGTCTCCCAGCTGTGTGCGTCACTCTTTAGTGTCCCCTGGTCTCCCAGCTGTGTGCGTCACTCTTTAGTGTCCCCTGGTCTCTCAGCTGTGTGCGTCACTCTTTAGTGTCCCCTGGTCTCCAGCTGTGTGTGTCACTCTTTAGTGTCCCCTGGTCTCCAGCTGTGTGCGTGACTCTTTAGTGTCCCCTGGTCTCCCAGCTGTGTGCGTCACTCTTTAGTGTCCCCTGGTCTCCCAGCTGTGTGCGTCACTCTTTAGTGTCCCCTGGTCTCCCAGCTGTGTGCGTCACTCTTTAGTGTCCCCTGGTCTCTCAGCTGTGTGCGTCACTCTTTAGTGTCCCCTGGTCTCCAGCTGTGTGTGCCACTCTTTAGTGTCCCCTGGTCTCCAGCTGTGTGCGTCACTCTTTAGTGTCCCCTGGTCTCCAGCTGTGTGTGCCACTCTTTAGTGTCCCCTGGTCTCCCAGCTGTGTGCGTCACTCTTTAGTGTCCCCTGGTCTCCAGCTGTGTGCGTGACTCTTTAGTGTCCCCTGGTCTCCCAGCTGTGTGCGTCACTCTTTAGTGTCCCCTGGTCTCCCAGCTGTGTGCGTCACTCTTTAGTGTCCCCTGGTCTCCCAGCTGTGTGCGTCACTCTTTAGTGTCCCCTGGTCTCTCAGCTGTGTGCGTCACTCTTTAGTGTCCCCTGGTCTCCAGCTGTGTGTGCCACTCTTTAGTGTCCCCTGGTCTCCAGCTGTGTGCGTGACTCTTTAGTGTCCCCTGGTCTCCCAGCTGTGTGCGTCACTCTTTAGTGTCCCCTGGTCTCCCAGCTGTGTACGTCACTCTTTAGTGTCCCCTGGTCTCCCAGCTGTGTGCGTCACTCTTTAGTGTCCCCTGGTCTCTCAGCTGTGTGCGTCATTCTTTAGTGTCCCCTGGTCTCCAGCTGTGTGTGCCACTCTTTAGTGTCCCCTGGTCTCCAGCTGTGTGCGTCACTCTTTAGTGTCCCCTGGTCTCCAGCTGTGTGCGTCACTCTTTAGTGTCCCCTGGTCTCCCAGCTGTGTGCGTCACTCTTTAGTGTCCCCTGGTCTCCAGCTGTGTGCGTCACTCTTTACTGTCCCCTGGTCTCCAGCTGTGTGTGCCACTCTTTAGTGTCCCCTGGTCTCCCAGCTGTGTGCGTCACTCTTTAGTGTCCCCTGGTCTCCAGCTGTGTGCGTCACTCTTTAGTGTCCCCTGGTCTCCAACTGTGTGTGCCACTCTTTAGTGTCCCCTGGTCTCCCAGCTGTGTGCGTCACTCTTTAGTGTCCCCTGGTCTCCAGCTGTGTGCGTGACTCTTTTGTGTCCCCTGGTCTCCCAGCTGTGTGCGTCACTCTTTAGTGTCCCCTGGTCTCCCAGCTGTGTGCGGCACTCTTTAGTGTCCCCTGGTCTCCCAGCTGTGTGCGTCACTCTTTAGTGTCCCCTGGTCTCTCAGCTGTGTGCGTCACTCTTTAGTGTCCCCTGGTCTCCAGCTGTGTGTGCCACTCTTTAGTGTCCCCTGGTCTCCAGCTGTGTGCGTCACTCTTTAGTGTCCCCTGGTCTCCCAGCTGTGTGCGTCACTCTTTAGTGTCCCCTGGTCTCCCAGCTGTGTGCGTCACTCTTTAGTGTCCCCTGGTCTCTCAGCTGTGTGCGTCACTCTTTAGTGTCCCCTGGTCTCCAGCTGTGTGTGTCACTCTTTAGTGTCCCCTGGTCTCCAGCTGTGTGCGTGACTCTTTAGTGTCCCCTGGTCTCCCAGCTGTGTGCGTCACTCTTTAGTGTCCCCTGGTCTCCCAGCTGTGTGCGTCACTCTTTAGTGTCCCCTGGTCTCCCAGCTGTGTGCGTCACTCTTTATTGTCCCCTGGTCTCTCAGCTGTGTGCGTCACTCTTTAGTGTCCCCTGGTCTCCAGCTGTGTGTGCCACTCTTTAGTGTCCCCTGGTCTCCAGCTGTGTGCGTCACTCTTTAGTGTCCCCTGGTCTCCAGCTGTGTGCGTCACTCTTTAGTGTCCCCTGGTCTCCCAGCTGTGTGCGTCACTCTTTAGTGTCCCCTGGTCTCCAGCTGTGTGCGTCACTCTTTACTGTCCCCTGGTCTCCAGCTGTGTGCGCCACTCTTTAGTGTCCCCTGGTCTCCCAGCTGTGTGCGTCACTCTTTAGTGTCCCCTGGTCTCCAGCTGTGTGCGTCACTCTTTAGTGTCCCCTGGTCTCCAACTGTGTGTGCCACTCTTTAGTGTCCCCTGGTCTCCCAGCTGTGTGCGTCACTCTTTAGTGTCCCCTGGTCTCCAGCTGTGTGCGTCACTCTTTAGTGTCCCCTGGTCTCCAGCTGTGTGTGCCACTCTTTAGTGTCCCCTGGTCTCCCAGCTGTGTGCGTCACTCTTTAGTGTCCCCTGGTCTCCAGCTGTGTGCGTCACTCTTTACTGTCCCCTGGTCTCCAGCTGTGTGTGCCACTCTTTAGTGTCCCCTGGTCTCCCAGCTGTGTGCGTCACTCTTTAGTGTCCCCTGGTCTCCAGCTGTGTGCGTCACTCTTTAGTGTCCCCTGGTCTCCAGCTGTGTGTGCCACTCTTTAGTGTCCCCTGGTCTCCCAGCTGTGTGCGTCACTCTTTAGTGTCCCCTGGTCTCCAGCTGTGTGCGTCACTCTTTAGTGTCCCCTGGTCTCCAGCTGTGTGTGCCACTCTTTAGTGTCCCCTGGTCTCCCAGCTGTGTGCGTCACTCTTTAGTGTCCCCTGGTCTCCCAGCTGTGTGCGTCACTCTTTAGTGTCCCCTGGTCTCCCAGCTGTGTGCGTCACTCTTTAGTGTCCCCTGGTCTCTCAGCTGTGTGCGTCACTCTTTAGTGTCCCCTGGTCTCCCAGCTGTGTGCGTCACTCTTTAGTGTCCCCTGGTCTCCAGCTGTGTGTGTCACTCTTTAGTGTCCCCTGGTCTCCCAGCTGTGTGTGTCACTCTTTAGTGTCCCCTGGTCTCCAGCTGTGTGTGTCACTCTTTAGTGTCCCCTGGTCTCCCAGCTGTGTGCGTCACTCTTTACTGTCCCCTGGTCTCCCAGTTGTGTGCGCCACTCTTTAGTGTCCCCTGGTCTCCAGCTGTGTGCGTCACTCTTTAGTGTCCCCTGGTCTCCCAGCTGTGTGCGTCACTCTTTAGTGTCCCCTGGTCTCCAGCTGTGTGCATCACTCTTTAGTGTCCCCTGGTCTCCAGCTGTGTGCGTCACTCTTTAGTGTTCCCTGGTCTCCCAGCTGTGTGCGTCACTCTTTAGTGTCCCCTGGTCTCCAGCTGTGTGCATCACTCTTTAGTGTCCCCTGGTCTCCAGCTGTGTGCGTCACTCTTTAGTGTCCCCTGGTCTCCAGCTGTGTGCGTCACTCTTTAGTGTTCCCTGGTCTCCCAGCTGTGTGCGTCACTCTTTAGTGTCCCCTGGTCTCCAGCTGTGTGCATCACTCTTTAGTGTCCCCTGGTCTCCAGCTGTGTGCGTCACTCTTTAGTGTCCCCTGGTCTCCAGCTGTGTGCGTCACTCTTTAGTGTCCCCTGGTCTCCAGCTGTGTGCGTCACTCTTTAGTGTCCCCTGGTCTCCAGCTGTGTGTGTCACTCTTTAGTGTCCCCTGGTCTCCAGCTGTGTGCGTCACTCTTTAGTGTCCCCTGGTCTCTTTAGTGTCGTCCCTCTCATGTGTCCTCAAGTTGCTGGAGATGTCTCTTCATGTGGAACATGTGGGTCTTTATATCTGCATCCTCTCTGAAGCTGTCTCTCCTGATGGAGGAGTGTTAGCGCGTTGGCACCTGTAGGCCTCCGTACTCTCAGATCAGGATCACTGACACCATCAGACAGTAATCAACATCAAAGCCACAGTGAAGGTGCAGGAACAGAAGTAAATATAGGCGTTACAGGAACTGCTACTACAACAAGTACTATATCAGTCCGACAGCCTCTTTCTGCTGCTGCTGCAAAGTTATGATCTAAAGTCTTCACACTGTTCCCTCTGTCAGACAACATGCCGAAGGTATTTCAATAAAACACATCAACTGATTTGAAAAGATATTTCTCTCACAGATATCTAAAGGACTTTAAAAAAAGCCAAAACCCATTTCTTTCATATTAAAACCCCCTAAAACAAAGCCATGATGAAGGTGCACGAAGAGAGTACAGCTGTGACAGGAACTACTTCTTCTACAACTACGACCACGACCAGGACGGAGACGAGCAGTACTATCACCTCGTACGTAGTTCTACTGCTGCTCCCACGAACTACAGTCATGATTCCAAGTCTTCATCACATCACACGTCACTTGGTAGATGCTTTTCTCCAAAGCCACTCACACACTCAGCACTGAGGGAAACCCCCACAGCAGCACCTTGGGGTGAAGCGTCCCAGGGACACAAGACATGCTGACTGCAGTGGGGTTTGAACCTGCGACCCCAACACCAACGCACTATCCACTGCGCCACACGCCTCCCCTCTTCCTCCTTGTTTGGATCAACCAGTGTCCTCTTGTTTCACGTCGTAGGTATTTAACTCAAACAGTGCACGTAACTCAAAGAACCAAAGCGGTCGCAGACGATACGAGGAAGAAAGTCTTTACCGTGTTTGCTGCTCAGTGAAGCTCCTCCATGCTCGTCCTCCTCTGTTCTGAGCCTCCAGCTGCTCCTCCCTCCTCCCCTCCTCTCTGAGGGAGAACAGAGGAAGGGAGGGGCTTCAGGCACACTCAGCTTTTGTATAACCTCCCCCCTCCCCTCCCCCCTCCCCTCTCTCCTCCCCTCTTTCCTCCCCTCTTCCATGACGTTAAACCAGACTTTTCTGTCCACTGTTTATTTTGGTTTTGCAGGAATGTCGAGTGATTTTCTCTGAGATCATCACCGCTGCTATTTTAAGGAGCTGCAGCGCCTCACCCCAGCTTCAGTTTCCACATGTTTCCCGGGGAGGAAGTGTGTAGTTCAGCATGTTTCTAACACAGAAGCGCAGTGTGTAGAACTGCACGAGTATATACTTATTTCAGTCTGCCATCGGCTCCGTGGAAATCCATTGTGTTTTTCTTTAGCGATAAAACCGCCAAGCACACTGCAGAGACAAGTCAATGCACCCAGTCAGGAAGGATGAAAGTACAAATGAAACTGCCACAAAGACAAGTCTGAGTCAACAAAAGTCCAGTGCCTGAGACTCAATGCTCATACGGGACGAGTCCGAGTCAAAGGCATGCAGACAAAAGACCATTTCTAGTCGGACACGAGTCAAAACACCAACAACGCCAAGAGAAGTCAGAGAAAGCCAAGGAAAGAGACGAGACACAAGTCCAAGGCAGAGCCAGCACCAACAAGACGAGACACAAGTCCAAGGCTGACGTGCAAATGAAAAAGACCATTTCTAGTAAGTAAAACACCCACAAAGGCAAGACAAGTCCGAGTTACACAAGTGAAGACAAGCGAGTCCAAGTCCACAAGACAACAAGTCTAAACGCTTACTAGAGACGAGACGAGTTCCATCCAAAACACCAAGAACGCTGAGACACGTGACGCCAGAGTTAAAAGCCAAGAGACGAGACACAAGTCCAAGGCTGAGCCAGCACCAACAAGACGAGACAAGTTCGAGTAAAAGAAAGGTCAGCGAGTCGGAGAAAAGCCCGATCAGCACAACACAGATTCAGAGGTGCAGACGGAGACGGAGGCTGACGGGTTGGTTCCAGTTGTTTTCTGAAAATAGACTTCAAACCTTGAGACCATTTTGATATCAACAGAGATGTGTCTTCAGGCCTGCTGTAAGGAAAAGCAGATGCAAGTCCTGCTGAACGACAACAGGACTTATCCAGGACCCTCTCAGAACCTGGTCTGACCTCCAGCAGCAACAAAGAACCCTTCAAAGCACTCGTTGGTTATTGAAACACATGCCCTCTGCAGAACCAGGAGCTCTGAGGCGTACTCCTGAGAGGTCAAAGGGCACGGCGGACTGGAGCTTCAGTGTGCTAACAGAGAGGGGGGGGGGCAGCACAATGAACCCAGACACATCCGACCCCCCCCCATTGAAACCTGGACAGCTGGGAGGCGAGATTTCCCCACCGAGGGAATATTTAAATTCAACAAGTGTTCATAGCTGAACTCAAAAACAGTTGTATTCCCTTTTCTAAAACATAACTCCTTAGAGAGACGAGTCCGAGTCGAAATGCAGATCAGATGAAGACAGTCGAAACACCAACATCGCCAAGACGAGCTAAACCCAAGGAGAGAGACGAAGACGCAAGTGCAAGTCGAACGAACACAAAGAACAGTTTGAGTGCAAACACCAATGAGAAGAGGCGAGGATGAGTCAATGAACCGAGACACGTTTAAATAAAACGCCAACACAAAGCCGAGACAAGTCCGAGTTAAAACCAGTCCGAGTCCAGTGGAACGCTTAGAGACGAGTCTGAGTCAAACTGCCGATCAGACGAAGACAGTTTCCTGTCAAAACACCAACAAGGCCAAGACAGCTTACAGTTCCAACCGAAGGACAGAGAGGAGACACAAGTCCAAGATGAAACACTTTGAGAGGAAACACGTCAGGGACACGTCCGAGTTCATCTACTGCGAGAGACCAGTGCAGACGGAGCGGCTGCAAAGACGAGATAAGGTCGAGTTAACACGAGTCAGGTGCCTTCCAACGACACAACGATGTGAGCTCTTTGACCGATAACTCAGCGTGCCAGGTCTTTGTTTATTTACTTTATTATTTGCCGTTCTTGTTTGTTTGTTAGTTTGTTCTCACCCTGTAAAGCGGCCTCTGCCCCCCCCCCCCCCCATCTTCCCTGTTTTGTGTCTTCTCGCTCAGACGGAGAAACTCTTACTCACTTTTGTCTTCACGTCCTGTCGGCCATCTGCCTCCCCCCCCCCCTCCCATTATTATCCAACAAAGACCCTCCGGCCTCCCCCGGGCATATCGGAGGAATTCATTAGAAATGAAAAGAATCTCATTAAAACACAGAAGTGGAGGAATCTGATCTCTACTTTAAAGAGTCCTCTCCTGCTGATGTTCAGGTGTATATCAGTATGTAGTGTCTCTACTTTAAAGAGTCCCCTCCTGCTGATGTTCAGGTGTATATCAGTATGTAGTGTCTCTACTTTAAAGAGTCCTCTCCTGCTGATGTTCAGGTGTATATCAGTATGTAGTGTCTCTACTTTAAAGAGTCCTCTCCTGCTGATGTTCAGGTGTATATCAGTATGTAGTGTTTCTACTTTAAAGAGTCCTCTCCTGCTGATGTTCAGGTGTATATCAGTATGTAGTGTCTCTACTTCAAAGAGTCCTCTCCTGCTGATGTCCAGGTGTATATCAGTATGTAGTGTTTCTACTTTAAAGAGTCCTCTCCTGCTGATGTTCAGGTGTATATCAGTATGTAGTGTCTCCACTTTAAAGAGTCCTCTCCTGCTGATGTTCAGGTGTATATCAGTATGTAGTGTCTCTACTTTAAAGAGTCCTCTCCTGCTGATGTTCAGGTGTATATCAGTATGTAGTGTTTCTACTTTAAAGAGTCCTCTCCTGCTGATGTTCAGGTGTATATCAGTATGTAGTGTCTCTACTTTAAAGAGTCCTCTCCTGCTGATGTCCAGGTGTATATCAGTATGTAGTGTTTCTACTTTAAAGAGTCCTCTCCTGCTGATGTTCAGGTGTATATCAGTATGTAGTGTCTCTACTTTAAAGAGTCCTCTCCTGCTGGTGTTCAGGTGTATATCAGTATGTAGTGTCTCTACTTTAAAGAGTCCTCTCCTGCTGATGTTCAGGTGTATATCAGTGTGTAGTGTCTCTACTTTAAAGAGTCCTCTCCTGCTGATGTTCAGGTGTATATCAGTATGTAGTGTCTCTACTTTAAAGAGTCCTCTCCTGCTGATGTCCAGGTGTATATCAGTATGTAGTGTCTCTACTTTAAAGAGTCCTCTCCTGCTGATGTTCAGGTGTATATCAGTATGTAGTGTCTCTACTTTAAAGAGTCCCCTCCTGCTGATGTTCAGGTGTATATCAGTATGTAGTGTCTCTACTTTAAAGAGTCCTCTCCTGCTGATGTTCAGGTGTATATCAGTATGTAGTGTTTCTACTTTAAAGAGTCCTCTCCTGCTGATGTTCAGGTGTATATCAGTATGTAGTGTCTCTACTTCAAAGAGTCCTCTCCTGCTGATGTCCAGGTGTATATCAGTATGTAGTGTTTCTACTTTAAAGAGTCCTCTCCTGCTGATGTTCAGGTGTATATCAGTATGTAGTGTCTCCACTTTAAAGAGTCCTCTCCTGCTGATGTTCAGGTGTATATCAGTATGTAGTGTCTCTACTTTAAAGAGTCCTCTCCTGCTGATGTTCAGGTGTATATCAGTATGTAGTGTTTCTACTTTAAAGAGTCCTCTCCTGCTGATGTTCAGGTGTATATCAGTATGTAGTGTCTCTACTTTAAAGAGTCCTCTCCTGCTGATGTCCAGGTGTATATCAGTATGTAGTGTTTCTACTTAAAGAGTCCTCTCCTGCTGATGTTCAGGTGTATATCAGTATGTAGTGTCTCTACTTTAAAGAGTCCTCTCCTGCTGGTGTTCAGGTGTATATCAGTATGTAGTGTCTCTACTTTAAAGAGTCCTCTCCTGCTGATGTTCAGGTGTATCAGTATGTAGTGTTTCTACTTTAAAGAGTCCTCTCCTGATGTTCAGGGTGTATATCAGTATGTAGTGTCTCTACTTTAAAGAGTCCTCCTGCTGTGTTCAGGTCGGTGTATATCAGTATGTAGTGTCTCACTTTAAAGAGTCCTCTCCTGCTGTGTGTTCAGGTGTATATCAGTATGTAGTGTCTCTACTTTAAAGAGTCCTCTCCTGCTGATGTTCAGGTGTATATCAGTATGTAGTGTTTCTACTCAGTATGTAGTGTCTCTACTTTAAAGAGTCCTCTCCTGCTGGTGTTCAGGTGTATATCAGTATGTAGTGTCTCTACCAGTATGTAGTGTCTCTACTTTAAAGAGTCCTCTCCTGCTGATGTCCAGGTGTATATCAGTATGTAGTGTTTCTACTTTAAAGAGTCCTCTCCTGCTGATGTTCAGGTGTATATCAGTATGTAGTGTTTCTACTTTAAAGAGTCCTCTCCTGCTGATGTTCAGGTGTATATCAGTATGTAGTGTTTCTACTTTAAAGAGTCCTCTCCTGCTGATGTTCAGGGTATATCAGTATGTAGTGTCTCTACTTTAAAGAGTCCTCTCCTGCTGATGTTCAGGTGTATATCAGTATGTAGTGTTCTACTTTAAAGAGTCCTCTCCTGCTGATGTTCAGGTGTATATCAGTATGTAGTGTCTCTACTTTAAAGAGTCCTCTCCTGCGGTGTTCAGGTGTATATCAGTATGTAGTGTCTCTACTTTAAAGAGTCCTCTCCTGCTGGTGTTCAGGTGTAATCAGTATGTAGTGTCTCTACTTTAAAGAGTCCTCTCCTGCTGATGTCCAGGTGTATATCAGTATGTAGTGTCTCTACTTTAAAGAGTCCTCTCCTGCTGATGTTCAGGTGTATCAGTATGTAGTGTTTCTACTTTAAAGAGTCCTCTCCTGCTGATGTTCAGGTGTATATCAGTATGTAATGTCTCTTACTTTAAAGAGTTCTCCTGCTGTGTTCAGGTGTATATCAGTATGTAGTGTCTCTACTTTAAAGAGTCCTCTCCTGCTGATGTTCAGGTGTATATCAGTATGTAGTGTCTCTACTTTAAAGAGTCCTCTCCTGCTGTGTTCAGGTGTATATCAGTATGTAGTGCTCTACTTTAAAGAGTCCTCTCCTGCTGGTGTTCAGGTGTATATCAGTATGTAGTGTCTCTACTTTAAAGAGTCCTCTCCTGCTGATGTTCAGGGTATATCAGTATGTAGTGTTTCTACTTTAAAGAGTCCTCTCCTGCTGATGTTCAGGTGTATATCAGTATGTAGTGTCTCTACTTTAAAGAGTCCTCTCCTGCTGATGTTCAGGTGTATATCAGTATGTAGTGTCTACTTTAAAGAGTCCTCTCCTGCTGATGGTCAGGTGTATATCAGTATGTAGTTCTCTACTTTAAAGAGTCCTCTCCTGCTGGTGTTCAGGTGTATATCAGTATGTAGTGTCTCTACTTTAAAGAGTCCTCTCCTGCTGATGTCCAGGTGTATTCAGTATGTAGTGTCTCTACTTTAAAGAGTCCTCTCCTGCTGATGGTCAGGTGTATATCAGTATGTAATGTCTCTACTTTAAAGAGTCCTCTTGCTGGTGTTCAGGTGTATATCAGTATGTAGTGTCTCTACTTTAAAGAGTCCTCTCCTGCTGATGTTCAGGTGTATATCAGTATGTAGTGTCTCTACTTTAAAGAGTCCTCTCCTGCTGGTGTTCAGGTGTATATCAGTATGTAGTGTCTCTACTTTAAAGAGTCCTCTCCTGCTGGTTCAGGTGTATATCAGTATGTAGTGTCTCTACTTTAAAGAGTCCTCTCCTGCTGATGTTCAGGTGTATATCAGTATGTAGTGTTCTACTTTAAAGAGTCTCTCCTGCTGATGTTCAGGTGTATATCAGTATGTAGTGTCTCTACTTTAAAGAGTCCTCTCCTGCTGGTGTTCAGGTGTATATCAGTATGTAGTGTCTCTACTTTAAAGAGTCCTCTCTGCTGATGGTCAGGTGTATATCAGTATGTAGTGTCTCTACTTTAAAGAGTCCTCTCCTGCTGATGTCCAGGTGTATATCAGTATGTAGTGTTCTACTTTAAAGAGTCCTCTCCTGCTGATGTTCAGGTGTATATCAGTATGTAGTGTTTCTACTTTAAAGAGTCTCTCCTGCTGATGTTCAGGTGTATTCTATCAGTATGTAGTGTTTCTACTTTAAAGAGTCCTCTCCTGCTGATGTTCAGGTGTATATCAGTATGCAGTGTCTCTACTTTAAAGAGTCCTCTCCTGCTGATGTTCAGGTGTATATCAGTAGTGCCTCTACTTTAAAGAGTCCTCTCCTGCTGATGTTCAGGTGTATATCAGTATGTAGTGTCTGTACTTTAAAGAGTCCTCTCCTGCTGATGTTCAGGTGTATATCAGTATGTAGTGTCTCTACTTTAAAGAGTCCTCTCCTGCTGATGTTCAGGTGTATATCAGTATGTAGTGTCTCTACTTTAAAGAGTCCCTCTTGATGTTCAGGTGTATATCAGTATGTAGTGTCTCTACTTTAAAGAGTCCTCTCCTGCTGATGTTCAGGTGTATATCAGTATGTAGTCTCTACTTTAAAGAGTCCTCTCCTGCTGGTGTTCAGGTGTATATCAGTATGTAGTGTCTCTACTTTAAAGAGTCCTCTCCTGCTGATGGTCAGGTGTATATCAGTATGTAGTGTCTCTACTTTAAAGAGTCCTCTCCTGCTGATGTTCAGGTGTATATCAGTATGCAGTGTCTCTACTTTAAAGAGTCCTCTCCTGCTGATGTTCAGGTGTATACCAGTATGTAGTGTCTCTACTTTAAAGAGTCCTTGCTGCTGATGTTCAGGTGTATATCAGTATGTAGTGTCTCTACTTTAAAGAGTCCTCTCCTGCTGATATTCAGGTGTATATCAGTATGTAGTGTCTCTACTTTAAAGAGTCCTCTCCTGCTGATGTTCAGGTGTATATCAGTATGTGAGTCTCTACTTTAAAGAGTCCTCTCCTGCTGATGTTCAGGTGTATATCAGTATGTAGTGTCTCTACTTTAAAGAGTCCTCTCCTGCTGATGTTCAGGTGTATATCAGTATGTAGTGTCTCTACTTTAAAGAGTCCTCTCCTGCTGATGTTCAGGTGTATATCAGTATGTAGTGCTCTACTTTAAAGACTGTGTTGAAGGGGGGGGGGGGGGGGGGTCAGTGCCCAGGGTCGGCCCCTTCTTTCCATGGGAGCCTGCCTGCAGACCTCCACTCTCAGGACACCTCCACTGTCAGTACAGGAAGTGACGATTCTGACGCGTTTTTTTCCCGCCCACCGAAGGACTCGTTTGATGGAAGTTTTCAAATCACAATGGAGACTCATCACGGAGGTGATGAGTCCGACCACCGTGCACTTTGGGTCGGCCTTGGTCAAGCCCTTTTGACCCCCCCAGCCTGGTTCTCGTAAAAGTTTTTCTCTCAAATGACACCATGGAGGTATGTAACGGGAGTTGACAGGGGATTCTGCCCGCCTCATGAGTGCCTATTTCCGGACACTTTTTTTCACTTTTCCCCGGTTTTATTATTTTTTAGGTTATTTCACCCGGTTTCTACCGGGGACATTGTCCGGGTGTCCACGGGTGTCCCCCCACGGCCTGTGTCCAGCCCCCCCCCCCACACTCATCCATATATTAACGGATTTTGACAATTGTTGTTGCATTTTTCTCCTCTCACTGATCGAATGGCAAAACGCGACCCACTGTCGGAGGGCCTCCGCGCCGGCCGATCTGAAGCGTGACCAAGACGCACCGTCCAGGGGTCCCACGGGTCCCGCAGCGGGGTGGAGGTTCCCAGCTGGAACCTCTCCACCTCCGCCGCGGTGCACCCGGCAAACACGGTTGTTTCTCGAACCTCCCACTGTTGTCTAGCGGGTGTAACTAAAATACAAGATGTCGTATTTATATATATAAATAAATAAATATCTATATAGATATATATATAGATAATAAGTGTCAGTGCTATTTTATGTTGTATTAGCGTGCATTTCCTGTTCGGAAAGTGGTGCTGTCCTGAGAGTAAACAATACAAGGTGTCCCTATTTGTATATATATCTATATATACACTTTATGTATATAATAAGTGTCAGTACGATTTTATTTTGTATTTGCGTGCATTTCCTGTTCTGAAAGTGGCGCTGCGGCTGTACTGATAGTAACTACAAGGTGTCCGTATATATATATATATATATATATATATACACATATATACATATGTATATATTAAGTGTCACGAACCGATTTTATTTTGTATTTGCGTGCATTTCCTGTTTGGAAAGTGGCACTGTCCTGATAGTGGTGATTTTATTTTGGAATTCTTAGCGTGCACTTCCTGTACTGACAGTGGAGGTGTCCTGAGAGTGGAGGTCTGCACCGGAACTGTCCTGAGAGTGGAGGTCTGCAGGCAGACCCCTCTCCTTCTTTCAGCCTCCAGATGCTGCTGAGGGCCCCTCTGAACATCCATCCAATCAGAGAGACTGTCAGAGACTCTTACTTTGAAAGGTATTCTTATTTTAAAGGTATATTTTGGTATTTATTTTGAAGGTATCTCTGAGGCGCTGCACCTGAGCGTGGACCAGAGGAGGCCATGTCGTGCAGCAGGTCTCACGCTGCCTCCGCCGAGCCGTGCAGGAATGCCAAAGCTTTCACAGTGAACCCTGAAGGAGACCGCAGCGCTCTGGAGACCAAGTATGCAGCAGTTGTTGTTTTGAGTGGTGGAAGTGATCCTGATGCGAGCGAGCAGCGGGCGGAGGCTGAGACAACAGAGAGGGACGGATGGAGGACAGAGAGTCTGAGCCACACTTTCATAGTGGCCACACGGCGGTACTACAACTTCAGTGGGCCCAGAGATACCGTTTCCCTTTCGACTTCCATTCGTCACAAGCAGAGATCCCCAAAGGGTCTTGAGGTAAGTGTAGAGTAGGGTCTCCAGCACACAGCGACCGCTGGATGCTAGCCTACACACACACACACACACACCACACACACACCACACACACACACACACACACACACACACACACACACACACACACACACAAACACACACCCACACCACAACCAACACCACACACACACACCACACAACACACACACACCACACACACACACACACACACACACACACACACACACACACACACACCACACCACACCACCATGTATACATCACTTCAGGGGACATTACATTGACTTACATGCATTTCCTGGAGACTTACCCTAACCAAGTCTTCACCCTAAAATTAATGATCCCCCTCAGGGACCTCCAATGTGTCCCCATAAGGGAGGCGAGTCCCCACACGTGACTGTGTAAACAGATGTAGGTCCCCAAAGGATAGTAATAATTCCTATTATACACACATGCATTTCCAAACATCTGGACTACCTATGTTGCAAATGTATTATCTTTTCAATTTACACACGGCATCTATTGCAGTCTGTCCGTCCTGGGAGAGGGATCCCTCCTCTGCTGCTCTCCCTGAGGTTTCTCCATGTTCCCTTAAACTGTGGGGTTTCTCTGGAAGTGTTTCCTTGTACGATGTGAGGGTCTGAGGACAGAGGGTCTAAGGACAGAGGGTCTGAGGACAGAGGGTCTAAGGACAGAGGGTCTAAGGACAGAGGGTCTGAGGACAGAGGGTCTGAGGACAGAGGGTCTGAGGACAGAGGGTCTGAGGACAGAGGGTCTGAGGACAGAGGGTCTAAGGACAGAGGGTCTGAGGACAGAGGGTCTGAGGACAAGGGGTGTATTGTCATACTCATATTCTGTACACACTGTGAAGACCACTGAGACAAGGGTAACATTTGTGATATGGGCTCTAAATAAACATTGATTGATAAGACTAGTCCACACACACACACAGATTTTCTCTGATGCACATCCTCTGCAGGTCAAACATCCGTCACACACTTCCTGTCATAGTACACAACACACACACACACACACACACACACACACACACACACACACACACACACACACACACACACACACACACACCAACCCACACACACACACACACACACACACACACACACACACACACACACACACAACACACTCCTTCCTGTCACACAGAGGCTGGTTGCACTTTATTTCCATAAAAGTGCATTTACAGGAAACTGAAGCATCTGTTGTTGTGCGATTTGAAACACCAAACACTTAAACCCCAGGACAGGAAGTGGTCTCCTACAGAGGACACAGAGACACTGAGGAACCATGAGGCCAGAGCCAAAGGCAGCGTAGAGAGGCTCAGGAATGTGGCTGAAGGTGTGGAGGTGGGTCAGGTGTCTCTAGAGGGACTCTGTAGAAGGAGAGAGAGCCAGATACACTGCTACTCTACCAGAGGAGGAGGAGGAGGAGGAGGAGGAGGAGGAGGAGGAGGAGGAGGAACCACCTTCATCAGAGCAGTCCAGACTCCAGGACTGATCAGACTGATAGTGGTGTGGTTAGGGGTGTGGTTGGGGGTGTGGTTAGGGGGGTGGTTGGGGTGTGGTTGGGGGTGTGGTTGGGGTGTGGTTAGGGGTGTGGTTAGGGGTGTGGTTGGGGGGTGGTTGGGGGTGTGGTTAGTGGTGTGGTTGGGGGTGTGGTTAGGGGTGTGTGTGGTTAGTGGGTGTTAGGGGTGTGGTTGGGGTGTGGTTGGGGGTGTGGTTTGGGGGTGGTTTGGGGTGTGGTTGGGGTGTGGTTAGGGGGTGTGTGTGGTTAGTGGTGTGGTTGGGGGTGTGTTGGGGTGTGGTTGGGGGTGTGTTGGGGGTGGTTAGGGTGGGTTAGGGTGTGTGGTTGGGGGTGTGGTTGGGGGTGTGGTTGGGGGTGTGGGTTGTGGGTTGGGGTGTGGTTCGGGGTGTGGTTAGGGTGTGGTTAGTGGGTGGGTGGGGGTGTGGTTGGGGGTGGGGGTGTGGTTAGGGGGTGGTTGGGGTGTGGTTAGGGGTGTGGTTAGTGGGTGGTTTGTGGTTGGGGTGGTTGGGTGGTGTGTGTTGGGGTGTGGTTGGGGTGTGGTTGGGGGTGTGGTTGGGGTGTGGTTAGGGGTGTGGTTAGTGGTGTGGTTGGGGGTGTGGTTAGGGGTGTGGTTAGGGGTGTGGTTGGGGGTGTGGTTGGGGTGTGGTTGGGGGTGTGGTTGGGGTGTGGTTGGGGCACCGGCTGCTGGAGTGATGGGAGTGGCTCGGCCGGAGACCAGACAGCTGACCAGAATCAGGTAATCAGTCAATAACAGCATGTTGGTAACCTGGTTCTGGTCTCTCTTGCAGTAGAGGCTGATCCTGAGAGGAGGGTCCTGAGGGGGATCCTGAGAGGAGGATCCTGAGAGGAGGGTCTTGAGGAGGGGTCCTGAGAGGATCTTGAGAGGAGGGTCCTGAGAGGAGGGTCCTGAGAGGAGGATCCTGAGAGGAGGATCCTGAGAGGAGGGTCTTGAGAGGAGGGTCCTGAGAGGAGGATCCTGAGAGGAGGGTCCTGAGAGGAGGGTCTTGAGAGGAGGGTCTTGAGAGGAGGATCCTGAGAGGAGGGTCCTGAGAGGAGGATCCTGAGAGGAGGATCCTGAGAGGAGGGTCCTGAGAGGAGGGTCTGAGAGGAGGGTCTGCTCACTGTGTTTGAGTCCAGGGTGAGTTCACAGGAATCTGACGAGACACAGACAGCAGTTTATCATCAGACCCACCTGAAGGCTTTACTCTCTGTTAGTGGTCTTTCCATAAAGCTTCAGATCAGTCATGTTCTAATGAATGAATACCACCTCCATCCTCTGTGTCTCCAGAGAGAAGCTGATCCACACTCACACTTCCTCAGGATCCCGGACCGTACTTGCCAACCCTCCCGGTTTCATTGGTGAGGAAAAAGGGTTCATTAAGAGGGAAAAGGAAATATCGAAGAGTAGGGCAAAAGACAAAGGGTCATGGCGGGAAGAGCAGTGATACGAAGGGTCCTTCCAGAGGGCGACCTGCGACTCAGCGTCAGAAGTGATGGAGTTCTCGAGAAGGCCTGATAGTGGGTCCCAGGTAGCACGGAAGCATTTCAGAGATACTTTCAATGAGAATCTTCTGAAGGCTTTGCAACACATCACGTATCCACTGGTATGTGTTGGTGGGGAAGCTCGTATCCATCTGGAGAGAAGAGAGCGTCTGGCTAACAGAGTGGTGAAGGCCGAACAGTGCAGTCAGGATTAGGGTCTGTCTTTGTGTTGAAGGCCCGCTCAAGGGTTCCAAACATGTCAGACCACAACGTGTCCAGCCTCGGGCGAGTCCAGAACATGTGCAGAGGGTCAGCTGCATCCGTTACAGGCATCACTCCGATCCGGGAACGTTGAGCCAGCTTAGCAAAGTGAGCTCTGTGGAGCACCCTGCACTGGAGTAGCCATGTCGAGCACAGAGAGGAGATCCATTGATCCTCGAAATGTCGCTCCCAGAGCTCCTTAAGAGGCAGGGTCCGGACTCCGGGACCCAATCTGACCACAGATCTGTGGTCAGAAATAGAACGTGCCTTTTCACAACAAGTCAGTATCCCTCCGCGTCTGAGAAAAACGGTATACCGTTGGGCCGAAAAGCAAAGGCTTTCTACCACCATCCGGTGAAGCCTGGGGATGCGGTGTGGGATAGCATGGAGCCCTTGGGGGTGAACAGCCTGGGGATGCGGTGTGGTATAGCATGGAGCCCTTGGGGGTGAAACAGCCTGGGGATGCGGTGTGTGGTATAGCATGGAGCCCTTGGGGGGTG
>NW_027263274.1:47703-80203 GCF_902827115.2 Pseudochaenichthys georgianus
TACTTTAAAGAGTCCTCTCCTGCTGAGTGTTCAGGTGTATATCAGTATGTAGTGTCTCTACTTTAAAGAGTCCTCTCCTGCTGATGTTCAGGTGTATATCAGTAGTGCCTCTACTTTAAAGAGTCCTCTCCTGCTGATGTTCAGGTGTATATCAGTATGTAGTGTCTGTACTTTAAAGAGTCCTCTCCTGCTGATGTTCAGGTGTATATCAGTATGTAGTGTCTCTACTTTAAAGAGTCCTCTCCTGCTGATGTTCAGGTGTATATCAGTATGTAGTGTCTCTACTTTAAAGAGTCCTCTCCTGCTGATGTTCAGGTGTATATCAGTATGTAGTGTCTCTACTTTAAAGAGTCCTCTCCTGCTGATGTTCAGGTGTATATCAGTATGTAGTGTCTCTACTTTAAAGAGTCCTCTCCTGCTGATGTTCAGGTGTATATCAGTATGTAGTGTCTCTACTTTAAAGAGTCCTCTCCTGCTGATGTTCAGGTGTATATCAGTATGTAGTGTCTCTACTTTAAAGAGTCCTCTCCTGCTGATGTTCAGGTGTATATCAGTATGTAGTGTCTCTACTTTAAAGAGTCCTCTCCTGCTGATGTTCAGGTGTATATCAGTATGTAGTGTCTCTACTTTAAAGAGTCCTCTCCTGCTGATGTTCAGGTGTATATCAGTATGTAGTGTCTCTACTTTAAAGAGTCCTCTCCTGCTGATGTTCAGGTGTATATCAGTATGTAGTGTCTCTACTTTAAAGAGTCCTCTCCTGCTGATGTTCAGGTGTATATCAGTATGTAGTGTCTCTACTTTAAAGAGTCCTCTCCTGCTGATGTTCAGGTGTATATCAGTATGTAGTGTCTCTACTTTAAAGAGTCCTCTCCTGCTGATGTTCAGGTGTATATCAGTATGTAGTGTCTCTACTTTAAAGAGTCCTCTCCTGCTGATGTTCAGGTGTATATCAGTATGTAGTGTCTCTACTTTAAAGAGTCCTCTCCTGCTGATGTTCAGGTGTATATCAGTATGTAGTGTCTCTACTTTAAAGAGTCCTCTCCTGCTGATGTTCAGGTGTATATCAGTATGTAGTGTCTCTACTTTAAAGAGTCCTCTCCTGCTGATGTTCAGGTGTATATCAGTATGTAGTGTCTCTACTTTAAAGAGTCCTCTCCTGCTGATGTTCAGGTGTATATCAGTATGTAGTGTCTCTACTTTAAAGAGTCCTCTCCTGCTGATGTTCAGGTGTATATCAGTATGTAGTGTCTCTACTTTAAAGAGTCCTCTCCTGCTGATGTTCAGGTGTATATCAGTATGTAGTGTCTCTACTTTAAAGAGTCCTCTCCTGCTGATGTTCAGGTGTATATCAGTATGTAGTGTCTCTACTTTAAAGAGTCCTCTCCTGCTGATGTTCAGGTGTATATCAGTATGTAGTGTCTCTACTTTAAAGAGTCCTCTCCTGCTGATGTTCAGGTGTATATCAGTATGTAGTGTCTCTACTTTAAAGAGTCCTCTCCTGCTGATGTTCAGGTGTATATCAGTATGTAGTGTCTCTACTTTAAAGAGTCCTCTCCTGCTGATGTTCAGGTGTATATCAGTATGTAGTGTCTCTACTTTAAAGAGTCCTCTCCTGCTGATGTTCAGGTGTATATCAGTATGTAGTGTCTCTACTTTAAAGAGTCCTCTCCTGCTGATGTTCAGGTGTATATCAGTATGTAGTGTCTCTACTTTAAAGAGTCCTCTCCTGCTGATGTTCAGGTGTATATCAGTATGTAGTGTCTCTACTTTAAAGAGTCCTCTCCTGCTGATGTTCAGGTGTATATCAGTATGTAGTGTCTCTACTTTAAAGAGTCCTCTCCTGCTGATGTTCAGGTGTATATCAGTATGTAGTGTCTCTACTTTAAAGAGTCCTCTCCTGCTGATGTTCAGGTGTATATCAGTATGTAGTGTCTCTACTTTAAAGAGTCCTCTCCTGCTGATGTTCAGGTGTATATCAGTATGTAGTGTCTCTACTTTAAAGAGTCCTCTCCTGCTGATGTTCAGGTGTATATCAGTATGTAGTGTCTCTACTTTAAAGAGTCCTCTCCTGCTGATGTTCAGGTGTATATCAGTATGTAGTGTCTCTACTTTAAAGAGTCCTCTCCTGCTGATGTTCAGGTGTATATCAGTATGTAGTGTCTCTACTTTAAAGAGTCCTCTCCTGCTGATGTTCAGGTGTATATCAGTATGTAGTGTCTCTACTTTAAAGAGTCCTCTCCTGCTGATGTTCAGGTGTATATCAGTATGTAGTGTCTCTACTTTAAAGAGTCCTCTCCTGCTGATGTTCAGGTGTATATCAGTATGTAGTGTCTCTACTTTAAAGAGTCCTCTCCTGCTGATGTTCAGGTGTATATCAGTATGTAGTGTCTCTACTTTAAAGAGTCCTCTCCTGCTGATGTTCAGGTGTATATCAGTATGTAGTGTCTCTACTTTAAAGAGTCCTCTCCTGCTGATGTTCAGGTGTATATCAGTATGTAGTGTCTCTACTTTAAAGAGTCCTCTCCTGCTGATGTTCAGGTGTATATCAGTATGTAGTGTCTCTACTTTAAAGAGTCCTCTCCTGCTGATGTTCAGGTGGATATCAGTATGTAGTGTCTCTACTTTAAAGAGTCCTCTCCTGCTGATGTTCAGGTGTATATCAGTATGTAGTGTCTCTACTTTAAAGAGTCCTCTCCTGCTGATGTTCAGGTGTATATCAGTATGTAGTGTCTCTACTTTAAAGAGTCCTCTCCTGCTGATGTTCAGCTGTATATCAGTATGTAGTGTCTCTACTTTAAAGAGTCCTCTCCTGCTGATGTCCAGTTGTCTATCAGTTAGTGTCTCTACTTTAAAGAGTCCTCTCCTGCTGATGTTCAGGTGTATATCAGTATGTAGTGTCTCTACTTTAAAGAGTCCTCTCCTGCTGATGTTCAGGTGTATATCAGTATGTAGTGTCTCTACTTTAAAGATGTCCTCTCCTGCTGATGTTCAGGTGTATATCAGTATGTAGTGTCTCTACTTTAAAGAGTCCTCTCCTGCTGATGTTCAGGTGTATATCAGTATGTAGTGTCTCTACTTTAAAGAGTCCTCTCCTGCTGATGTTCAGGTGTATATCAGTATGTAGTGTCTCTACTTTAAAGAGTCCTCTCCTGCTGATGTTCAGGTGTATATCAGTATGTAGTGTCTCTACTTTAAAGAGTCCTCTCCTGCTGATGTTCAGGTGTATATCAGTATGTAGTGTCTCTACTTTAAAGAGTCCTCTCCTGCTGATGTTCAGGTGTATATCAGTATGTAGTGTCTCTACTTTAAAGAGTCCTCTCCTGCTGATGTTCAGGTGTATATCAGTATGTAGTGTCTCTACTTTAAAGAGTCCTCTCCTGCTGATGTTCAGGTGTATATCAGTATGTAGTGTCTCTACTTTAAAGAGTCCTCTCCTGCTGATGTTCAGGTGTATATCAGTATGTAGTGTCTCTACTTTAAAGAGTCCTCTCCTGCTGATGTTCAGGTGTATATCAGTAGTGTCCTCTACTTTAAAGAGTCCTCTCCTGCTGATGTTCAGGTGTATATCAGTATGTAGTGTCTCTACTTTAAAGAGTCCTCTCCTGCTGATGTTCAGGTGTATATCAGTATGTAGTGTCTCTACTTTAAAGAGTCCTCTCCTGCTGATGTTCAGGTGTATATCAGTATGTAGTGTCTCTACTTTAAAGAGTCCTCTCCTGCTGATGTTCAGGTGTATATCAGTATGTAGTGTCTCTACTTTAAAGAGTCCTCTCCTGCTGATGTTCAGGTGTATATCAGTATGTAGTGTCTCTACTTTAAAGAGTCCTCTCCTGCTGATGTTCAGGTGTATATCAGTATGTAGTGTCCTCTACTTTAAAGAGTCCTCTCCTGCTGATGTTCAGGTGTATATCAGTATGTAGTGTCTCTACTTTAAAGAGTCCTCTCCTGCTGATGTTCAGGTGTATATCAGTATGTAGTGTCTCTACTTTAAAGAGTCCTCTCCTGCTGATGTTCAGGTGTATATCAGTATGTAGTGTCTCTACTTTAAAGAGTCCTCTCCTGCTGATGTTCAGGTGTATATCAGTATGTAGTGTCTCTACTTTAAAGAGTCCTCTCCTGCTGATGTTCAGGTGTATATCAGTATGTAGTGTCTCTACTTTAAAGAGTCCTCTCCTGCTGATGTTCAGGTGTATATCAGTATGTAGTGTCTCTACTTTAAAGAGTCCTCTCCTGCTGATGTTCAGGTGTATATCAGTATGTAGTGTCTCTACTTTAAAGAGTCCTCTCCTGCTGATGTTCAGGTGTATATCAGTATGTAGTGTCTCTACTTTAAAGAGTCCTCTCCTGCTGATGTTCAGGTGTATATCAGTATGTAGTGTCTCTACTTTAAAGAGTCCTCTCCTGCTGATGTTCAGGTG
This sequence comes from Pseudochaenichthys georgianus, assembly GCF_902827115.2. Taxonomy (NCBI): domain Eukaryota; kingdom Metazoa; phylum Chordata; class Actinopteri; order Perciformes; family Channichthyidae; genus Pseudochaenichthys; species Pseudochaenichthys georgianus. The sequence continues at coordinate 52,122 of NW_027263274.1, forward strand.
TATATCAGTATGTAGTGTCTCTACTTTAAAGAGTCCTCTCCTGCTGATGTTCAGGTGTATATCAGTATGTAGTGTCTCTACTTTAAAGAGTCCTCTCCTGCTGATGTTCAGGTGTATATCAGTATGTAGTGTCTCTACTTTAAAGAGTCCTCTCCTGCTGATGTTCAGGTGTATATCAGTATGTAGTGTCTCTACTTTAAAGAGTCCTCTCCTGCTGATGTTCAGGTGTATATCAGTATGTAGTGTCTCTACTTTAAAGAGTCCTCTCCTGCTGATGTTCAGGTGTATATCAGTATGTAGTGTCTCTACTTTAAAGAGTCCTCTCCTGCTGATGTTCAGGTGTATATCAGTATGTAGTGTCTCTACTTTAAAGAGTCCTCTCCTGCTGATGTTCAGGTGTATATCAGTATGTAGTGTCTCTACTTTAAAGAGTCCTCTCCTGCTGATGTTCAGGTGTATATCAGTATGTAGTGTCTCTACTTTAAAGAGTCCTCTCCTGCTGATGTTCAGGTGTATATCAGTATGTAGTGTCTCTACTTTAAAGAGTCCTCTCCTGCTGATGTTCAGGTGTATATCAGTATGTAGTGTCTCTACTTTAAAGAGTCCTCTCCTGCTGATGTTCAGGTGTATATCAGTATGTAGTGTCTCTACTTTAAAGAGTCCTCTCCTGCTGATGTTCAGGTGTATATCAGTATGTAGTGTCTCTACTTTAAAGAGTCCTCTCCTGCTGATGTTCAGGTGTATATCAGTATGTAGTGTCTCTACTTTAAAGAGTCCTCTCCTGCTGATGTTCAGGTGTATATCAGTAGTGCCTCTACTTTAAAGAGTCCTCTCCTGCTGATGTTCAGGTGTATATAAGTATGTAGTGTCTCTACTTTAAAGAGTCCTCTCCTGCTGATGTTCAGGTGTATATCAGTATGTAGTGTTTCTACTTTAAAGATGTCCTCTCCTGCTGGTGTTCAGGTGTATATCAGTATGTAGTGTCTCTACTTTAAAGAGTCCTCTCCTGCTGATGTTCAGGTGTATATCAGTATGTAGAGTCTCTACTTTAAAGATTCCTCTCCTGCTGATGTTCAGGTGTATATCAGTATGTAGTGTCTCTACTTTAAAGAGTCCTCTCCTGCTGATGTTCAGGTGTATATCAGTATGTAGTGTCTCTACTTTAAAGAGTCCTCTCCTGCTGATGTTCAGGTGTATATCAGTATGTAGAGTCTCTACTTTAAAGATTCCTCTCCTGCTGATGTTCAGGTGTATATCAGTATGTAGAGTCTCTACTTTAAAGAGTCCTCTCCTGCTGATGTTCAGGTGTATATCAGTATGTAGTGTCTCTACTTTAAAGAGTCCTCTCCTGCTGATGTTCAGGTGTATATCAGTATGTAGTGTCTCTACTTTAAAGAGTCCTCTCCTGCTGATGTTCAGGTGTATATCAGTATGTAGTGTCTCTACTTTAAAGAGTCCTCTCCTGCTAATGTTCAGGTGTATATCAGTATGTAGTGTCTCTACTTTAAAGACTGTGTTGAAGGGGGGGGGGGGGGGGGGGGGGTTCAGTGCCCAGGGTCGGCCCCTTCTTTCCATGGGAGCCTGCCTGCAGACCTCCACTCTCAGGACACCTCCACTGTCAGTACAGGAAGTGACGATTCTGACGCGTTTTTTCCCGCCCACCGAAGGACTCGTTTGATGGAAGTTTTCAAATCACAATGGAGACTCATCACGGAGGTGATGAGTCCGACCACCGTGCACTTTGGGTCGGCCTTGGTCCAGCCCTTTTGACCCCCAGCCTGGTTCTCGTAAAAGTTTTTCTCTCAAATGACACCATGGAGGTATGTAACGGGAGTTGACAGGGGATTCTGCCCGCCTCACGAGTGCCTATTTCCGGACACTGTTTTATTATTTTTTAGGTTATCTCAGGTTATCCCGGGGACATTGCCCGGTCTCGGGTGTCCCCCCACGGCCTGTGTCCAATTTGTATTTGCGTGCATTTCCTGTTCTGAAAGTGGCGCTGCGGCTGTACTGATAGTAACTACAAGGTGTCCGTATATATCTATATATATATATATATATACATATATACATATGTATATATATATATACATATATACATATGTATATATTAAGTGTCACGATCCGATTTTATTTTGTATTTGCGTGCATTTCCTGTTTGGAAAGTGGCACTGTCCTGATAGTGGTGATTTTATTTTGGAATTCTTAGCGTGCACTTCCTGTACTGACAGTGGAGGTGTCCTGAGAGTGGAGGTCTGCACCGGAACTGTCCTGAGAGTGGAGGTCTGCAGGCAGACCCCTCTCCTTCTTTCAGCCTCCAGATGCTGCTGAGGGCCCCTCTGAACATCCATCCAATCAGAGAGACTGTCAGAGACTCTTACTTTGAAAGGTATTCTTATTTTAAAGGTATATTTTGGTATTTATTTTGAAGGTATCTCTGAGGCGCTGCACCTGAGCGTGGACCAGAGGAGGCCATGTCGTGCAGCAGGTCTCACGCTGCCTCCGCCGAGCCGTGCAGGAATGCCAAAGCTTTCACAGTGAACCCTGAAGGAGACCGCAGCGCTCTGGAGACCAAGTATGCAGCAGTTGTTGTTTTGAGTGGTGGAAGTGATCCTGATGCGAGCGAGCAGCGGGCGGAGGCTGAGACAACAGAGAGGGACGGATGGAGGACAGAGAGTCTGAGCCACACTTTCATAGTGGCCACACGGCGGTACTACAACTTCAGTGGGCCCAGAGATACCGTTTCCCTTTCGACTTCCATTCGTCACAAGCAGAGATCCCCAAAGGGTGTTGAGGAGGTAAGTGTAGAGTAGGGTCTCCAGCACACAGCGACCGCTGGATGCTAACACACACACACACACACACACACACACACACACACACACACACACACACACACACACACACACACACACACACACACACACACACACACACACACACACACACACACACACACACACACACACACACACACACACACACACACACACACACACACACACACACACACACACACACACACACACACACACACACACACACACACACACACACACACACACACACACACACCATGTATACATCACTTCAGGGGACATTACATTGACTTACATGCATTTCCTGGAGACTTACCCTAACCAAGTCTTCACCCTAAAATTAATGATCCCCCTCATGGGGACCTCCAATGTGTCCCCATAAGGGAGGCGAGTCCCCACACGTGACTGTGTAAACAGATGTAGGTCCCCACAAGGATAGTAATATTCCTATTATACACACATGCATTTCCAAACATCTGGACTACCTATGTTGCAAATGTATTATCTTTTCAATTTACACACGGCATCTATTGCAGTCTGTCCGTCCTGGGAGAGGGATCCCTCCTCTGTTGCTCTCCCTGAGGTTTCTCCATGTTCCCTTTAAACTGTGGGGTTTCTCTGGAAGTGTTTCCTTGTACGATGTGAGGGTCTGAGGACAGAGGGTCTAAGGACAGAGGGTCTGAGGACAGAGGGTCTGAGGACAGAGGGTCAGAGGGTCTAAGGACAGAGGGTCTAAGGACAGAGGGTCTGAGGACAGAGGGTCTAAGGACAGAGGGTCTGAGGACAGAGGGTCTAAGGACAGAGGGTCTGAGGACAGAGGGTCTGAGGACAGAGGGTCTAAGGACAGAGGGTCAGAGGGTCTAAGGACAGAGGGTCTAAGGACAGAGGGTCTGAGGACAGAGGGTCTAAGGACAGAGGGTCTGAGGACAGAGGGTCTAAGGACAGAGGGTCTAAGGACAGAGGGTCTGAGGACAGAGGGTCTGAGGACAGAGGTTCTGAGGACAGAGGGTCTGAGGACAGAGGGTCTGAGGACAGAGGGTCTAAGGACAGAGGGTCTGAGGACAGAGGGTCTGAGGACAGAGGGTCTGAGGACAGAGGGTCTGAGGACAGAGGGTCTAAGGACAGAGGGTCTGAGGACAGAGGGTCTGAGGACAGAGGGTCTGAGGACAGAGGGTCTGAGGACAGAGGGTCTGAGGACAGAGGGTCTAAGGACAGAGGGTCTGAGGACAGAGGGTCTGAGGACAGAGGGTCTGAGGACAGAGGGTCTGAGGACAGAGGGTCTAAGGACAGAGGGTCTGAGGACAGAGGGTCTGAGGACAGAGGGTCTGAGGACAGAGGGTCTGAGGACAGAGGGTCTGAGGACAGAGGGTCTGAGGACAGAGGGTCTGAGGACAGAGGGTCTAAGGACAGAGGGTCTAAGGACAGAGGGTCTGAGGACAGAGGGTCTGAGGACAGAGGGTCTGAGGACAGAGGGTCTGAGGACAGAGGGTCTGAGGACAGAGGGTCTGAGGACAGAGGGTCTGAGGACAGAGGGTCTGAGGACAGAGGGTCTGAGGACAGAGGTTCTGAGGACAGAGGGTCTAAGGACAGAGGGTCTGAGGACAGAGGGTCTGAGGACAGAGGGTCTGAGGACAGAGGGTCTGAGGACAGAGGGTCTGAGGACAGAGGGTCTGAGGACAGAGGGTCTGAGGACAGAGGGTCTAAGGACAGAGGGTCTGAGGACAGAGGGTGTCGTATTGTCATACTCATATTCTGTACACACTGTGAAGACACTGAGACAAGGGTAACATTTCTGATATTGGGCTCTAAATAAACATTGATTGATTGATAATACTAGTCCACACACACACACAGATTTTCTCTGATGCACATCCTCTGCAGGTCAAACATCCCGTCACACACTTCCTGTCATAGTACACACACACACACACACACACACACACACACACACACACACACACACACACACACACACACCACACACACACACACACACACACACACACACACACACACACACACACACACACACACACACACACACACACACACACACACACACACACACACACACACTCCTTCCTGTCACACAGAGGCTGGTTGCACTTTATTTCCATAAAAGTGCATTTACAGGAAACTGAAGCATCTGTTGTTGTGTCGATTTGAAACACCAACACTTAAACCCCAGGACAGGAAGTGGTCTCCTACAGAGGACACAGAGACACTGAGGAACCATGAGGCCAGAGCCCAAAGGCAGCGTAGAGAGGCTCAGTGAATGTGGCTCTGAAGGTGTGGAGGTGGGTCAGTGTGTCTCTAGAGGAGACTCTGTAGAAGGAGAGAGAGCCAGATACACTGCTACTCTACCAGAGGAGGAGGAGGAGGAGGAGGAGGAGGAGGAGGAGGAGGAGGAGGAGGAGGAGGAGGAGGAGGAGGAGGAGGAACCACCTTCATCAGAGCAGTCCAGACTCCAGGACTGATCAGTCCTCGCTGCCTCCTCTCCTGCTGATTCCTCTGTAAGTCACTCTCTGGATGATCAGGGTATGGCAGTGGGGTTAGGGTTAGGGGTGTGGTTAGGGGTGTGGTTGGGGTGTGGTTGGGGTGTGGTTGGGGGTGTGGTTGGGGGTGTGGTTAGGGGTGTGGTTGGGGGTGTGGTTGGGGGTGTGGTTAGGGGTGTGGTTGGGGTGTGGTTGGGGGTGTGGTTGGGGGTGTGGTTGGGGGTGTGGTTGGGGGTGTGGTTAGGGGTGTGGTTGGGGGTGTGGTTGGGGGTGTGGTTAGGGGTGTGGTTGGGGGTGTGGTTGGGGGTGTGGTTAGGGGTGTGGTTGGGGTGTGGTTGGGGGTGTGGTTAGTGGTGTAGTTAGGGCGCCGGCTGCTGGAGTGATGGGAGTGGCTCGGCCGGAGACCAGACAGCTGACCAGAATCAGGTAATCAGTCAATAACAGCATGTTGGTAACCTGGTTCTGGTCTCTCTTGCAGTAGAGGCTGGATCCTGAGAGGAGGGTCCTGAGAGGAGGATCCTGAGAGGAGGATCCTGAGAGGAGGGTCTTGAGAGGAGGGTCCTGAGAGGAGGATCCTGAGAGGAGGGTCTTGAGAGGAGGGTCCTGAGAGGAGGATCCTGAGAGGAGGATCCTGAGAGGAGGGTCTTGAGAGGAGGGTCTTGAGAGGAGGATCCTGAGAGGAGGGTCCTGAGAGGAGGGTCCTGAGAGGAGGGTCCTGAGAGGAGGATCCTGAGAGGAGGGTCCTGAGAGGAGGATCCTGAGAGGAGGATCCTGAGAGGAGGGTCCTGAGAGGAGGGTCTGCTCACTGTGTTTGAGTCCAGGGTGAGTTCACAGGAATCTGACGAGACACAGACAGCAGTTTATCATCAGACCCACCTGAAGGCTTTACTCTCTGTTAGTGGTCTTTCCATAAAGCTTCAGATCAGTCATGTTCTAATGAATGAATACCACCTCCATCCTCTGTGTCTCCAGAGAGAAGCTGATCCACACTCACACTTCCTCAGGATCCCGGACCGTACTTGCCAACCCTCCCGGTTTCATTGGTGAGGAAAAAGGGTTCATTAAGAGGGAAAAGGAAATATCGAAGAGTAGGGCAAAAGACAAAGGGTCATGGCGGAAGAGCAGTGATACGAAGGGTCCTTCCAGAGGGCGACCTGCGACTCAGCGTCAGAAGTGATGGAGTTCTCGAGAAGGCCTGATAGTGGGTCCCAGGTAGCACGGAAGCATTTCAGAGATACTTTCAATGAGAATCTTCTGAAGGCTTTGCAACACATCACGTATCCACTGGTATGTGTTGGTGGGGAAGCTCGTATCCATCTGGAGAGAAGAGAGCGTCTGGCTAACAGAGTGGTGAAGGCCGAACAGTGCAGTCAGGATTAGGGTCTGTCTTTGTGTTGAAGGCCCGCTCAAGGGTTCCAAACATGTCAGACCACAACGTGTCCAGCCTCGGGCGAGTCCAGAACATGTGCAGAGGGTCAGCTGCATCCGTTACAGGCATCACTCCGATCCGGGAACGTTTGAGCCAGCTTAGCAAAGTGAGCTCTGTGGAGCACCCTGCACTGGAGTAGCCATGTCGAGCACAGAGAGGAGATCCATTGATCCTCGAAATGTCGCTCCCAGAGCTCCTTAAGAGGCAGGGTCCGGACTCCGGGACCCAATCTGACCACAGATCTGTGGTCAGAAATAGAACGTGCCTTTTCACAACAAGTCAGTATCCCTCCGCGTCTGAGAAAAACGGTATACCGTTGGGCCGAAAAGCAAAGGCTTTCTACCACCATCCGGTGAAGCCTGGGGATGCGGTGTGGGATAGCATGGAGCCCTTGGGGGTGAACAGCCTGGGGATGCGGTGTGGTATAGCATGGAGCCCTTGGGGGTGAACAGCCTGGGGATGCGGTGTGGTATAGCATGGAGCCCTTGGGGGTGAACAGCCTGGGGATGCGGTGTGGGATAGCATGGAGCCCTTGGGGGTGAACAGCCTGGGGATGCGGTGTGGTATAGCATGGAGCCCTTGGGGGTGAACAGCCTGGGGATGCGGTGTGGTATAGCATGGAGCCCTTGGGGGTGAACAGCCTGGGGATGCGGTGTGGGATAGCATGGAGCCCTTGGGGGTGAACAGCCTGGGGATGCGGTGTGGTATAGCATGGAGCCCTTGGGGGTGAACAGCCTGGGGTCCATGATGACCCGCATCAGTGAAGAGGCTGGCACTGCTACGCGTTACACAAACCATTGCGTCAGAAGCACCTCAGACAGCGGCTGGCGGAGGCCGGGTTGGAGGCCAGAGACATCATGTCCGTTAGCGGGCATACAAATGAGTCATCGCTTCGCAGCTACTGGGCTCCATCTCTGGACAACAGAAAGATGTGGAGCAACGCGCTTTTTGCCGGTCCGGGACACGCCATGAAACGGCCACTGGAGGAAAGCTCTTCCGATGACCTACCCGGGAACACCACGGCACCACCTGCACACAGTCTGGCATGGAGTTCATGGAGAGCTGTTTCAAGAATGGCACTTTTAATGGCAGCATGAACATCCACCTTCATTCTGAAGCCAACATGTTAAATATGTAAATAAATAAATAAATAGCCTAATTCAAGAATTGTTGTCAATAAATTGGTTAATAATATATTATTTACTATAATTATATCAATAACTGTAAGGGGGGAAGCAGGAGTGTTCGATTGATCGGCTAGCGTTACCAAGGGAACTACTTTATAGGAACTACTTTCTGACGGAGATTAACTCAAGCAGAAAGTGTAGGTTTGGGAGCAAATTAGCCGCATTATGAAATTATTTTATGATATTGTTGATTACAATGATAGTTTGTGTTATAGAATCGCAATCATACACTTGAGGCCGTTCTTGAACGGCCTCAAGTGTATGATTGATCGAATGCCATTAGTGTGTACAGAGGCAGGTGGAGAGGCATATAGAGTTTAATCCAGGAAACAAATTGGGAATCGAAACCAAATGTATCAAGACTAGAAAATAGGAAACCCCACTCAACCCTATCGAAGGACTTCTCTGCGTCAAGTGTCACTATGACTTCGGGGTGTTAGAGGACGGAGAGAACATTATATTGAGCAACCTCCTCGTGTTAAAGAGTGTCTCCCCACCAGAAAGCCCGTTTGGTCCAGCGAAATGAGATCTGGCAGTACACGTTGGAGGCGGATAGCCAGTATGTTGGCCAGTATCTTACAGTCCACATTCAACAGTGAGACTGGTCTGTAACTGCCACACGAAGTAGGATCTTTGTCTTTCTTGAGAAGCAAGGAGATAGACGCAGTGGCCAACGTTCTGGCAATCGGCCCGTCTGGAGAGAGTCCTTGTACATCCTAGCCTTATAGAATTCAACTGTGTAGCCGTCGGGCCCAGAAGACTTCCCACTTTGCACAGATTTCATTGCATCGTGTATCTCAAGGGTGGAGATGGGGCCGCCCAATTCGCTAGCGATGTTCTCGTTACTTTTGGGGTAAATGAAGGAGTCAAGAGGATTGGGGGTCGTGGCAGGGATCGGGGGGCAATCCGAAGTGTAGACATTGGTGTGAAAGTCCGAGAAAGACCTGTTAATATCAGCTGGGTTAGAAGTAAGGTTGCCATCGGACAATCTGATTTGGGGAATCAATCTGGACGCACTGGCCGCACGAGCTTGTTGAGCTAGGAGTCTACCAGCTTTGTCTCAGTTGTCTCTCAACAAAGCCCGTCATCAGAAGGTCGTGTTCTGAATGTAGCAGGAGGCGTTTTTATAGAGAGAAGGAGAGGAGAGTATGTTTCATCGAGTAAGCGAAGCTCAACACAGATTTCTGAAAGCCTTTTCATCTTTTCTCTTACGTGAAGTGTACGAAATGACCTGTCCCCGCACAGTGGCCTTAAGAGCCTCCCAAAGAAAACCGCTACCAACGTCGGAAGTGTCATTAATGTCAATGTAGGAAGAAATGTGAGTGAAGATAGTCTCTAGATTCCCTGTCTGACAGCAGGGGAGAATGCATTTCCATAATGGAGGGGGGGGCATACCAAGAGGGAAATGAATGTCAACCGAGGTGGGAGAATGATCTGAGATGGCTATCGGATGGTATTCGATGAATTGACTAGATGAATCAAATTGTTATCGAGTAAAAAGAAATCAATTTGTGACAAAGTGTGGTGCCTGTGTGAGAAGAAGGACAATGCTCTACTTTGTGGGTTAATACATCTCCAGGGGTCTGAGAGTCCTAATCGTGATGCGTTGTGCAGAACTACCTTGGCTCGTGTGAGCGATGACCTGTCGAGACTCACGTCCTGGACCCAATTCCAGTCCCCAGCCATAATAATACGATGGTTGTCGGCGTTGGGAATTTGAGCAAAGAGGTTCACAAAAAAATTACCATCATCCGAATTGGGAGCGTATAGAAGCTGTATCACTGGGGTGTTCTGTAGCGTGCCCGAAAGTATGACTTAACGACCATCAGGATCTGATATCGAATTTGTCAATTCAAATCTGACATTCCTGTGAATAATAGTAGCTGCCCCTCTGGCTTTGTGCGAGAACTTTGAGTGGAACAAGTGACTCATCCATGCCCTTTTAACACGAAGGGTATCAGAAGATTGAAGATGAGTTTCCTGCAGCAATATGACATCTCCGTTCAGATGTTGCAGCCGTGTCATTACCTTACCCATCTCAGCAGCGCCCTTAGTGTTCCAGGAAATCAGGCGCACTCCTCTGCCGGTCGTTGTCATGGCAGACACCATCTAGGAGGCTCCTCAAAGACAAGTGTACCTGGACAAACACTGTCTTGCATACGCAGGAGAAAGAGAAGAGAGGACGACGGAAAATAATAATAGTAATGATAACAACAAAAACCCCAAAAAACCCACGTGGCCATAGCTATAGCTGAACCCAAAATGCACAGCATTATCAAGCACTCTGGCTTGGATCTATGAAATTACACTAACGCTTGTAATTACACTAACACTAGTCTTCCGGGGACCTAGTCGCTATCTAAACAGTAAACCATCCCCATAGTATCCCACACAGAACAAGTGGATGGGCAAGTGAATAGGAAATTGTCAAATATTATGCAGATAAATCTATGCCAATACCAAACCACAGAGAACAGAGAAGAGAACACACATACGATTCAGTGCAGTAAGAATCAGCATGAACAGCCGGTCCAACAAGTAAAGACAATGTATTTCATCCATTCAGATGAGACATAATAGGAAATACAATAACGTGCAAAAGACATCCCTGAATGGTAAAGGCACAGGTGGACAGGGAAATAAGCCAGAGCCACAGCTCCACGTCAATGGAGCTGTGGCTCCCTCTAGAGGCAAAAGCGATACTCTGCGGATAACATGTCGTGTGACCTATCAACAGGCATTCATAACGGCAAGGAACACACCCAAAGGAAAATATAAGAAGTCTAGCCGTGAAAAACACACATGTCTGTCTGCGTGTTAAGAACCCATGTGAACTAACAGGTCAGACAAGTTACTTAGGTAGCCAGTAAGGCTAGTAAACTGGGCTAACGTGACCAAACCGCAGCAGTCAGGCGGAGGAGGAGGCATGAGAGCTGACTTTAGCTGCAATGAAGTCCTTGGCCTCAGAAACGGAGGAAAGTCTCTTCCTGGCCCCGTCCTTCAGTGTGATGTTAAGCCTCGCAGGGAGAAGTAGTGCGGGCCTGAAGCCCCGTTGGTAAAGTTCAGACATCGCCTCTTGGTATTCGCTGCGCTGCTCCACTGTCAGAAGGATAATCCTCGTAGGTCCCACGGTACTGCAGCTTGCCTCTCTTAGCTCTGGCCTCACGGATAATCTTATCTTTCTGCTGGAGTCTGTGGAGCCTGATGACCCCGGGTCTCGGTCTCTGACCCGGTCCTGGCTTGTTGGAGAGTGCACGGTGCGCTCTGTCGCAAAACAAACAAACAAACCCAAACATCATATCATTAGACCAAACTGGGTTTATGAAAGGCCGACACTCCTTCTCCAACATCCGTCGCCTTCTCCACATCCTCCTCTCTCCTGCATCCTAGGAGACACCAGAGGTGGTGGTCTCATTGGATGCAGAGAAAGCGTTCGACAGGGTGGAGTGGGCAGTGGCGAGCCGTCCGGGCCCTCTAGGCCCTCTGTGAGGGCCTAAGATATTCTAAAAAATAATATTTGAAAACATTAAAAAAAATAAAAAAATATTATTTTTTATATTTTATTGTTGTTACATTTTTCATTAATTTTACCAAAATAACTTAATTTAATTGTATTTAAAATAATATTTCCAAAGAAATAAATCCTTCGAATCTGCCTGTTCAGTTTCTGTTGGAATGTGAAGGGTTAAATGCCGTCTCTGCGAGTTACTGTGAAGACGGGAGAGCTCGTTGGTCCCTCTCTCCATGCACAGAGGGCCAGCTACAGTAACTCAACGAGAGAGTAATGTCAAATGACCGTACAATTGACCAATCATATCTTCCCTCTAAATGGGCGGGCTTTATTTTCGCGGACTTTATGACAAGTTCCGCCCGCTGTGAGGTCTACGCAAGAGGTGCAGTGACGCGTCCTAAAACCCGGAAGTAAGCAACGGGATTTCTCCAGAGGATTTTGGAAAATAGCTGGAAATGAGGTCTGTGGAAAACGAACCTGTGAGATTGTGATGGCCACAGCCACACAGGGTAAACCAACTACACTGCATCCTCATCTTCAGTAGTTTTGCTTTAGTGCAGCTATAATAAAACATGCCAATTAACACCACACATTTGCTCTAGATGGTAAACTCTGTATGTGATTGTAATCTGACATTACTTCAAACATTTTAGCACAGCTAAAACACAAGTATTTGTTTGTATTAATTACATTCTTTGTCTCTTGAGTTCCCGTGTCCATTGGGGGAGGTTACTTCCTGGTTCAGCAAAGGGCGTGGCCGAGCGCTGAGGGCTCATAAATACTGCAAGGAGCCAATTGGGACAGATTGGGACAAACCACCTGCTTCCATGTCAAAGGGGGGATTTGGGTTTTGTCAGTGTCCTGTGTGTACCATGTGACTATTAATTATCCCTTGGGTTCAACTTGGTTTGGCCAAGCCACTATCTAGGTTCCTTGGTTTTTCATTGTAGGAGGTCCGTTTGTTGAGTTAACACCTGTTATGTTTCTTTGAGGTATTGTCTGTTGACCTCTTTTATCGGCCGAGCTATTACATGATGTTTTGTGGATTTTTGGGTAAATAAAAACCCTAGTTTATTTAAACCACTCCTGTGTCCTGTTGTCTTACTGCTTGGTCCCTGACATAGATAAATGCACGTTGTGTTCAGCCGGATAATATCCACAGGTCTATCCTACTTTTTTTTTTATTCATAAATCTAATCGATAGATTTATGATCGATAGATTTAGCATAAGTTCGTTCATGATGGCTCACTTCAGTGATGACATCGTTGCGAAATTATTAACCGAGTCATTTTCAAGATTGAGTTACAATGATAAACTGGAGAGGCAAAGGATCAGCTGCATGACCCGCACGTGCTTCATCCAGAAGGACAGGAGGATGGACTTTGTGTTGCAGTGATTTATCATCAAAGGTAGGCCTAGGTCATTCTCAATGTGGGCCGCCGTGCCGACTTCATTCATGTGTAATTGTCACGTGGCTGTGGGCGCCCTGTCCTGAGAGGTGCTTAGATAAATGGTGTTGTTCTGTGTGGTAGAGGGTCGCTGTCAGTGATGCGTTTTGCACCCCGGACCACTGTTTTGATATTCCGCTGAAGTCTACGTTGAGACGTAATATCTCTTCTTTTTTTTTCGAGGGAAGGGGGGTGGGTCAGAGGGCCTAGGTATAAAAGTCACGGCTCGCCACTGGGAGTGGGGCTTTCTATTTGAGGTCCTTAAGAGGTTCAGCCTCGGATCCAAATGTGTCTCATGGATAGCATTGTTATACTCTTCACCCAAGGCTTCAGTGAGTACTAACGGGATAAGTTCTCAATACTTTACACTAGGTAGAGGTACTCGCCAGGGTTGCCCTCTAAGCCCGTTACTATTCGCTATGGCAATCGAACCACTATCAATCGCGCTTAAATCGTCCAGCTTTACACAAGGGATGACCAGATATGGCTCTGAACACATACTCTCGTTATACGCTGACGATTTACTATTGTTCATTTCTAACCCTATATCTACCATTCCTCAGATAATAGATATTAACCCGACTCGGAACCTTCTCAGGGTACAAGCTACACTTTTCCAAGAGTGAGTGCTTCCCCGTAAATGACCTGGCCCTTCAGATCCCCGATAGACTTCACCTTCAAGATGTCTAGGAGTCATTTTAAGTATTTAGGAGTGAATATAAGCTTTCTGTACCTCTTTCAATGTCTGCCAGTCTTCCTACCCAAATCACTTTTTCGTAAAATAGACAAACTCATCTCCTCTATTTTATGGCAAGGGAAGACTCCTAGAATTAGGAAAGAGCTTTTACAAAGGCATAGATCTACAGGAGGATTAGCGCTTCCAAATATAAGACACTACTATTGGGCAGCCAATATCCACAAAATAATTCGAACCAACATGGAGCTGGTGTGAGCTTGAAGCCGAATCCTGTCCTAATACCTCACTCTTGGCTTTGCCTACATCTAAATTAGCCAGCCGGCCGACTCAACATTCGAATAACCCGATTGTTGTTTCCACCCTAAGAATTCGGTCCCAATTCAGAAAGGCTCATGGACTCTGTGGTTCCTCTATACATAGTCCCATTCGCAACAACCATCTCTTTCTCCCCCCTCACACTGATGGGCCTTCTCTATGTGGCAGAGAGTAGGTCTCATCAGAGGAAGGGACCTTTACATTAACAATGTTTTCGGTAGCTTTAGCCAACTCTCTGACTCATGTAGCCTTCCAAGCACTCATCTATTTCGTTACTTCCAGGTCCGAAACTGGGTTAAACTAAACAACCCTTCATTCCCCAATATCCCTCCGGATTCAATAATTGACTCAATTCTGGACACTTTAACAATGGAAAAAGGTCTGATTTCAAGAATTTACAATTCCGTCTCACAGAAACATCGCTTGGTAAAATCAAACACCATTGGGAAGAGGAACTAGTCCAAGCCATAGATGATGAGGTCTGGGATGGCGCATTAGCGAGAGTGAACAATAGTACGTCCTGTGCCAGGCTCAATCTTATACAACTAAAGGTTGTCCACGTATCCATTACACCAACTCTAAACTCTCCAAAATATACCCAAATGTCACGGACACCTGTAACAGATGCCACACGTCACCAGCAAACATGACTCATATGTTTTGGTCTTGTCCTGGCCTACAAGGATACTGGACAAGCATTTGCCAACACCTTACTGAGGCCTTGGACGTGGTATTGACACCATGTGCAGAAACTGCCATTTTTGGAGTAATACCTGGCCACCGAATGTTGAAGAGGAAAACTAAGGACAGTATAGCCTTTGCATCTATCTTAGCACGAAGAAGAATACTCCTAGAAAGGAAATCTTCTATACCACCTAAAGCATCTCAATGGCTTAAAGATCTAATGTTGTACCTGAACTTGGAGAAGATTAAATATAACATGAGGGGCTCCTCACAACTATTTGAATCTGTCTGGGGCTCTGAGAGCCTACATAGCTGAACTTAAGACACTACATTAAGGAGAAAGAGGCGAACTACGAATGTATGTGTAGGTTTTGTCTCTTTTTATCTGTTTTTACATTTTATTTATTATTTTCTGACTTTGTATACATGTATACGTGCATGTGCACATGTGTGTGGGTATGTACACACTAGGGATGGGAACGATTAATCGAATATTCGAAATTATTCAGGTATTCGAATAATTATTCATGGGTTCGAATATGAGTTATGAATTTCTTTATGAATTTTTTTTTGGGAGTGATGCCTAAGTTCATTACATATTATCAAATTGAATAATTCAATGTATACGACAGTGCCATAGCTAAATGCGTTAGTTGACGTCTAAAGGTGTGTTTTGCTCCGCTCACCGGTCCCTCACAGCGGGCAGAGCTGCAGGTGCTGATCTCTCTCTCTCGTGTCCGGTTATACTTCACTCGCGTTTATGTCCAAATCCATCAGATCTAGTTAGTTCTAGCCAATGATACGGCTGCTGCCCCTCCCTACACGCAGACCACGCAGACTCAAAGCTCATCTTAGGCCCAAATGTGGCGCAAATGAGCTCCGCCTCCGCAGCCGTTGGAGGTTCCGGCGCTAACAGCTCATGAGCGTGCTCCCCCGCCCCGTCAACACTCGCGACACATGAGTGGCCAGCCTAAACAATAATAAGCGCTGCTTGGCAACCGTGTGTGGCGGCAAAGTGCAGAGACATTTTGACAGGAGAGATTTAGTTTTGCCGGTATTCAACATATTTTACCAGTCATAGTCCGGTAATTATTTACACTCTAAGAAGAGTCCTACACAACAGACATGGCGTCAAGAAGGAGTAATGTGTGGAAAGACTTCGACCAGGTAAGTGAGTGCGGTGTAGAGGTCAAACTATGCCAAATTAAACTTATATACATGCTATACCTTGCTATACCCGCAACCTCCGTTCCAGCTGAGAGGGTCTTCTCTCCAGCTGGGCTGATCGTGAATCGCCTCCACACATGAAAGCTGTAGGCCTATAGCTGTCAAACTGTGATCACCAGTTCAATACATTTGACAAATTAAACTTGGTTTCTACTCTCGTATGTATTTCTAAAAAAGTATTGAAAAGAAATGGGGTAAAAAAAAAAATTCAGAAAAAGTATTTGGAAAAAAAATGTTACGCAATTTTTTTTTATAGGATATGTACATTTCGGTTAACCGGTTAACCGTTTTTTGGGGGGTCGAATATTCGAATATACAATTTCAAATTCCCATCCCTAGTACACACATGTATGTGTATATGTGGGTATACATGTGTGAGTATATGGGTACATGTATTACTGTTACTATTCTTTATTCCCTTATCTATTAATTTTCTTTTAATATTATCTTCTACATTACTTGACTTGTACCTATACATGTATCTATTTAGTTAGTTAGTTATTTAATTGACTAGCTAGGACCGGGAGGGGGGGAAAGGGGGGAAAAGAAACATATTGACTGTATGAATGTAACCACCTGATGAAAGAAAGAGGGATGAACTCTTATTATTTAGACACTGCACTAATTCAGCAAATGCTTCTGCATTCTTTGTTGCGTCTTCTTCAAGTGCTTGTTCGTCGTTGTAGTTTATCGCTGGCTCTTCCAGGATAACTTCACTGAGGCCGCGCAGTTCCATGTGCGCCAAAAACCTCGTCTCCCTTAAGTCAAAGTTTTTCTCGTCACGTCGAATAACAACTTAAAGCACCGTTGGCCTCCTTGACTGGGCCCAGAACCTGTTGCGTGAGACATTATGTTCAGCAGAAGTCTCCACGTTTGCAGTCAGTGAGAAGTAGCTTGTAAGTATGCTAACGGACAGAAGAAACACACGACCACACCGCTCAGAGTTTGGCCTGGAGTACGGGCCGTTCATGATGTCATACACATGAACTGAAACATGACTTTGTTATTATACAACTATGCTCAACACATACAGCAGCCGCTCCCCCGTAAATTACTGAGCATTCGAGCACTTCCTGTTCCCTTGTATGGAAGCAGGGACAAACTGGGACTGAAAAACGGCCCTGGACTCTGACCCAAGGCTAGGCAAGTTTATTTATATAGCACCTTTCAGCACAAGGCCATTCAAGGTGCTTTTGGGTTGACCCAGCCCAACCCACAACCATGACGACTCGCACGATTGGCTGGTTTCAAATGTATTATAACCCCTGTCAATAACACCCAATTCTTCTGCCAGAATCAGCCATAGTGAATAAACCAGTCTATATTGATCCATGACTGAATGTGGGGGTTTCTCACAGTATTTGTTGCCTGAAGCTGCTTTATAGTGTGAAAGACTCCTTCACTTCAAAGTCAGAAACGATGATGAACCTGCAGCCTCTGAGAAGTGTCACAGCCAGCCGATGTTAACCTTCATCAGACCTGCTGAACCCACAGCTGCTGCTGCTGCAGTCCAAACCTCTACACATCAGATGTTCGGTTATTACTTCATATTCTGCTTTTATGATGGAGGAGACGTCAGGACATCAAGGCGCAATTTGCTTTTATTAGCCCCGCCCTCCAGAAAGTCGGCCATTTTGAAAGATGTGCGTTTTTCATGCATTTTAAGGACATTTCCGCAAACTTCTCATATCCAATGTGATGCTAAATTGCGAAGGAATAGTTGATCGCTCAAACGATGAGCTCGTAAGCAAACGGAGAATTTTCCATTTTTGATGATTTATGTCACAAATTACTCCAAATTACTCCAAACTACTCACATATAGTTTTTCTGATATTCACGAAACGCTGTATACAAATTTCTCTTATGATTGCGGACATATTTCAAATTTGCTTTTATTAGCCCCGCCCCCCAGGAAGTTGGCCATATTCAACAATGTGCGTTTTTCATGCATTTTAAGCACATTTTTGCAAACTCCTCCTAGGGGAATGATCGGAAAAATTCCAATCCAGGAAAAATTCAGCCCATATCCAATGTTATGCTAAATTCCGAAGACATTTTTTGAAATCTCAATCGTGGAGGTCGTAAGCAAACAGCGAATACACCATTTTTGACGATTTACATGCCACAAATTACTCCAAATTACTCCAAACTACTCACATATAGTTTTTCTGATATTCACGAAACGCTGTATACAAATTTCTCTTATGATTGCGGACATATTTCAAATTTGCTTTTATTAGCCCCGCCCCCCAGGAAGTTGGCCATATTCAACAATGTGCGTTTTTCGTGCATTTTAAGCACATTTTTGCAATCTGCTCCTAGGGAAATGTTCGGAAAAATTCCAATCCAGGCCAAGTTAAGTGCATATCCAAGGTCATGCTACATTGAGAAGGAATAGTCCTTCGCTTAAATGGGGAGCTCGTAGGCTAACGGAGAATGTACCATTTTTGACCATTTCTATGTCAGATAACCTACTGACACCTGGCTGTCTGCCTGCCACATCAACTCTCACACGCACGCACGCGTGCGCATGCACGCACGCACACACACACACACACACACACACACACACACACACACACACACACACACACACACACACACACACACACACACACACACACACACACACACACACACACACACACACACACACAAAACCACACCTACAGATTGTACAACAAACACAAACAGCTCCAAAAGCATATACTAAATATCCAACCCAGTCTCACAAAAAAACGTGTAATAACTACGTTAGTCCACAATGTAGGACGTAGTATTTCTACAAAAACACCTCTGAAATTGTAAGATCCCTACGTTTTTTTTCACCATTCATTCCAATGGCTGGCGTCTATGTCACGTGATCTTCACATTTCTCCCTGCAGAAAAAAAAAACGTAAAGTTAGTTTGGCCATTAAAATGCGTTTTGATGTCATTTGATGCGAGAAATATGAGTTGTTATTTCAGATGATGTGTGCAGTGGATGCACATGATCTTTAGTTTGCTAGTTATTATGAAGATTACTTCAGGAAATTGTGTCTATACAACGTTTTCATTGTTACCAAGGTGGTTGCTAGGGACGCTGCTATCGATATTATTTCTGTTATGTTGTGTAACTGTTTAATGGTGTTATCTTTATTGCTACCCCCTTCCCCCGTCAATGTATAGTGTAGGTCCACAGCGCAAACGTAGTATCAGACCCTCTATCCTCTATTGTTCAAAAGCAGTTTGGAATCAAGAAGCGCACGCTGCAGCGTGATGACATCAGATTTTAAATTGGAAACGGCCATATCCAGAGAAGGAGCACATGAGTATACAATAGTTTCATCAGCATACATGTGATGATGAAAAGTAGGACTTTTTGTCCAGTTGTCCAAAAATAGAAAGTAGTTAAATAACAAAAACGAAGTCGTACTCCAAAACAAAACTCACTTGACAAAAGGTATATTTCTCAAAGCAAAGCTCCAGGAGTCAAACGGCGCAGGTTCTCACGACATGAAACATAACGAACTGACATGGGACAAAGAAACACACGGGCTACAGTATGTACAGGTGAGGGGGATGGGCACAGGTGGGAACCATCAGGGCAGGGCCAAGCAATCTCAAGGGCGGGAAGCACACAAAGGCAGGAACTGTGGGATCTGGAATGAGAGGGAAGGATTCCTTTCAAACTAAAAACAGGAAATGACAAGATCAAAACACAAGACCAGAGTAAAACATAACTAAACATATCTGCCGAGTCACAACAACTCGTTTGATGGATAGTGAATGTTAGCCTTTAAGGATATGTTTTACAAACTGAATCAGTAATTAAATTGTGGAAAGGTCAAAATACTAAGGGCTTATATCAAAGGTTGACCAATGTTTTAATATTTTGGATATCTTTAAATGTGCTTTTAAAAGTTTTAGGGTATTAAAATAAATGAAAACGTGAAAGTTGATTTCAATTTCAACAATAAAGAGGAATAAACTGTGATGTTCTGTAACATTGACATATTCATCCACTTTTTGCCTTTTCTACTCAACCATTTGTTTAAATGTTCAGCTCAGCTTCCTCTCTTTTCTCTGCAGCCATGGGAGGACAGAGCAGCTCTCCACCGTCTCCACGTAAGACTGTTTTTAAATGATGGACTAAATTACAAGAGTTACACCATTGTTTGGTCTTTTCTGATCGTGTATTTTCCTTGTCAGTTCTCAGTAAACCATGGAGGGAAATCAACTGGAAGTAAGTGCGCCTGCATCCTGAAAGCAAACTTAATAACTCAGCAGTTTTAGTAATTCATCCACAACACCACCATTTTCATCGATGTGCAATTTCCCTAACTTGTGATCTGAAGTTAGGAAGGTATGCTCTTGAATCACTTGTTTTCCTAAAATCTAATGTATATCAAGTGAAAGGTCATCATCAAAATAAAAACGTTATTAACTGTAAAATGTAGGTACAGTAGGTAGTGTTAGAGATTTGTAGGGACAACTGGTCCGCATTCCAAATCTCCGCGCGTCCCTAACAAGCTGGTTATCATACAGGAAGGAGTCCAGAACATACAAGTATCCGTTAAAACAATAATCTATTTTAATGGTAATATAACAATGCAATACAATCAATACATTACCATACAAAGCCATATCATATCATATGCGTAATGTCAGGAGTATGCCTCCTCCTGGCCCTTGTTCACGGGCCGCCACGACCTTCCGGTCCGGCGGCGCCAGAAGAGAGAGGCAGAACAAAAAGCTGAATAGGCTTTCATACCAATAGATACAGGAAGGGGTGGAGTTTACTCAACCTCCACACACACACCCCCCCCACATTCCAGAGACCTCAGATGTGTCTTAAAGTATATTTCTTTGCTTCCAAAGATAACACAAATATTTCACCTCTCATATCTCCAACTTCTGGTAGTAAACCCACACATATACTATTCAAGAGATGTAGACTTCCCTGAAACTTGACATGCTAGCGATCTTCCCCCCACCTAGCACCATGTCCTGCCTACACCTCCCCCACAGAGCAATAAAACCCTGTTTACTGCAACTAGCCCTTTGTTCATAGCCATTTTAGTCCTCACCTTTATGAAAGGACAAAACAGAGAAATCAATATAAAACACAAACACAAGTATTGTTTGAACAGTATTCACTTAACTGCTACTATTGATAATTACCAGAGAAACTCAAAGGACCTCTTTTAATATCTGGAAATTGCAACAAGACTTTCTGCCATCTCAAATGTAACACACTTCTTAAATATCAGATGCTGCAGTAGACAGAAAGGTTGTTATTAATAAACAAGGCACTACACACATAGCCTTGCTGCTTTCAGCCATTATGCTTCATCTGAGAGAAGCAGAACATATAAAAAAATGTTTTATCATAAACTAAAATACCGGCTTAACCTTTGTGTATATCAACATTTGATCAATATGACTTTTTTAATTCTATTTTACGACATCATTTTTAACTATTTTAGACATCGACATTTTGTGACTTTGACTTGTTTGAAAGTTCTGTTTAAACAAAGTTTGATTGATAACATTGAAAATGAAACTTTACTTAGATAAAAGCAGTAACATCCTTTACATTTCCTGCCACAGTTTGAGTCTAACGTGTCCCTCCCCGATCAGTGATAAGCAACGCACTCTGCAGCATGTGAAAGCCATCCGGCCGAAGACTGACGGCCAGGTGATCCGGATTCTTCTTCACGGTCTGGTTGGAGCTGGAAAATCCAGTTTCATCAACTCTGTGGACAGTGTCTTACAAGGAAGGATGTGCTCACTGGCTTTGGTGGCCAACTCCTCTAGTGGCTGTTGCACCAAAAAGGTACGTTCAAAGATGTATACACTTTAAAGCGGCAACAGACAACCCTTTAAAGCTCTCCTGTTATGCTATGTTTGAACAATATATCATAGGGCCAAATCTAAAAACATGTCTCTGAAGTGTTTTGCTCAAAATACCAAAGAGATCTCCCATTCTAGTCTCATCCCCCTCTATTTCAGCCCTGTTGCTAAAGGGCTGATTCTGGCCCTTTAAATGTAACCGAGCTGCTGCTGGCCACGCCCCTTTGTGGCATCGGCATGCAAGCAGTGAGCTCTGTGAAGAGAAGGCTGTCAACCCAACGCAGTATCACGGCCAGACGAGTATAAGTCACGCAGTGGTTCTCAAAGTGAGGGGCGCAAAGGCGCGAGAGACCAGGAAGAACAATGGTTATAAAAAAAAAAAAAAGATTTAAAAAAAAAAAATCATAATTTGAAAAATTATTGATTCAAAAATAATATGATGCAGTACTATTACGTCTGGGTCTCTGTGTGTCATTTAAGCTCGGCTCTGAGAGAGAGAGAGAGAGAGAGAGAGAGAGAGAGAGAGAGAGAGAGAGAGAGAGAGAGAGAGAGAGAGAGAGAGAGAGAGAGAGAGAGAGAGAGAGAGAGAGAGCGAGAGAGAGAGAGAGAGAGAGAGAGAGAGAGAGAGAGAGAGAGAGAGAGAGAGAGAGAGAGATGATGTTAGCTCCTGGTGCTAGCGAGCTACGCTAACGAATATAAGGAATTTTTTCAACAACAAAGTGGAGGAGAGTCCTCTCCTCTCAGACTGAGAGGCTCAGTGGCTCAAGGACAAGTGTGTGTGGGGATTGTTGCAGTAGAACATTCCTCTGTAGCGCTGGTACCTTAATGGGAAACCCTAAATGTTTGAGCACCCTCTATGAAACGTCAAGCTACCCCACAGCACCCCCAAAAGAAATCTCTGGCGCCGCCACTGAGCCTGACTTGTGTTGGGGGGGCCCGACTTTTTTGTTTCTCCAAAGGGGGGGCCTGACAGAAAAAGTTTAAGAACCACTGAGCTACAGGAATGGGCAACCAGAAAGGAAATTGAAAAACAAAGGACATTAAAATACATAATTTTTTCTCCATGTGTGGTTCACAGTACGTAACTCACAAGTTCAGTAATGGAAACCAGGACACCTTCTACCCTTTTGTCATCAATGATAATATGGGCCTGAGAAACAACTGCAGCCGAAGCAACAGAAACAACCATGTGAGGGATATCGAACAGGCGTTGAAGGGACATGTGTCTGAAGGATACACGGTAGGTACAGCGTCTGTAAAAGTCTGATATAAGGAGGTAAATGGTTCTCTGAATCTGTTTTTGGTTGTTAGCCTGAAATAAGGTCTGTGGTTAACACAAGCTGACGAGATTTTAGCGTTTTGTTCTAAGACATAAAATACATCAGTAAATACCCCACTGGTGATTAAAAAAGGGGAAGTCATGTGACCGTGCTGTAGTTCCTTTATAGCCCAACATTAGCCACCTTTAGCTTAGCGGTGGTGACGTGAAGTCATGTGACCGTGCTGTACTTCCTTTATAGCCCAACATTAGCCACCTTTAGCTTAGCGGTGGTGACGTGAAGTCATGTGACCGTGCTGTACTTCCTTTATAGCCCAACATTAGCCACCTTTAGCTTAGCGGTGGTGACGTGAAGTCATGAGACCGTGCTGTAGTTCCTTTATAGCCCAACATTAGCCACCTTTAGCTTAGCGGTGGTGACGTGAAGTCATGTGACCGTGCTGTAGTTCCTTTATAGCCCAACATTAGCCACCTTTAGCTTAGCGGTGGTGACGTGAAGTCATGAGACCGTGCTGTAGTTCCTTTATAGCCCAACATTAGCCACCTTTAGCTTAGCGGTGGTGACGTGAAGTCATGTGACCGTGCTGTAGTTCCTTTATAGCCCAACATTAGCCTCCTTTTGCTTAGCGGTGGTGACGTGAAGTCATGTGACCGTGCTGTAGTTCTTTTATAGCCCAACATTAGCCTCCTTTAGCTTAGCGGTGGTGACGTGAAGTCATGTGACCGTGCTGTACTTCCTTTATAGCCCAACATTAGCCTCCTTTTGCTTAGCGGTGGTGACGTGAAGTCATGTGACCGTGCTGTAGTTCCTTTATAGCCCAACATTAGCCTCCTTTTGCTTAGCGGTGGTGACGTGAAGTCATGTGACCGTGCTGTACTTCCGTTATAGCTCAACATTAGCCTCCTTTTGCTTAGCGGTGGTGACGTGAAGTCATGTGACCGTGCTGTAGTTCTTTTATAGCCCAACATTAGCCACCTTTAGCTTAGCGGTGGTGACGTGAAGTCATGTGACCGTGCTGTACTTCCGTTATAGCTCAACATTAGCCTCCTTTTGCTTAGCGGTGGTGACGTGAAGTCATGTGACCGTGCTGTAGTTCCTTTATAGCCCAACATTAGCCACCTTTAGCTTAGCGGTGGTGACGTGAAGTCATGTGACCGTGCTGTACTTCCTTTATAGCCCAACATTAGCCACCTTTAGCTTAGCGGTGGTGACGTGAAGTCATGTGACCGTGCTGTAGTTCCTTTATAGCCCAACATTAGCCTCCTTTTGCTTAGCGGTGGTGACGTGAAGTCATGTGACCGTGCTGTAGTTCTTTTATAGCCCAACATTAGCCTCCTTTAGCTTAGCGGTGGTGACGTGAAGTCATGTGACCGTGCTGTACTTCCTTTATAGCCCAACATTAGCCTCCTTTTGCTTAGCGGTGGTGACGTGAAGTCATGTGACCGTGCTGTAGTTCCTTTATAGCCCAACATTAGCCTCCTTTTGCTTAGCGGTGGTGACGTGAAGTCATGTGACCGTGCTGTACTTCCGTTATAGCTCAACATTAGCCTCCTTTTGCTTAGCGGTGGTGACGTGAAGTCATGTGACCGTGCTGTAGTTCTTTTATAGCCCAACATTAGCCTCCTTTAGCTTAGCGGTGGTGACGTGAAGTCATGTGACCGTGCTGTACTTCCTTTATAGCCCAACATTAGCCTCCTTTAGCTTAGCGGTGGAGACGTGAAGTCATGTGACCGTGCTGTAGTTCCTTTATAGCCCAACATTAGCCTCCTTTAGCTTAGCGGTGGTGTCGTGAAGTCATGTGACCGTGCTGTACTTCCTTTATAGCCTAACATTAGCCACCTTTAGCTTAGCGGTGGTGACGTGAAGTCATGTGACCGTGCTGTAGGCTACTTCCTTTATAGCCTAACATTAGCCACCTTTAGCTTAGCGGTGGTGACGTGAAGTCATGTGACCGTGCTGTAGTTCCTTTATAGCCCAACATTAGCCGCCTTTAGCTTAGCGGTGGTGAAGTCATGTGACCGTGCTGTAGTTCCTTTATAGCCCAACATTAGCCTCCTTTAGCTTAGCGGTGGTGACGTGAAGTCATGTGACCGTGCTGTAGTTCCTTTATAGCCCAACATTAGCCTCCTTTAGCTTAGCGGTGGTGACGTGAAGTCATGTGACCGTGCTGTAGTTCCTTTATAGCCCAACATTAGCCGCCTTTAGCTTAGCGGTGGTGAAGTCATGTGACCGTGCTGTAGTTCCTTTATAGCCCAACATTAGCCTCCTTTAGCTTAGCGGTGGTGACGTGAAGTCATGTGACCGTGCTGTAGTTCCTTTATAGCCCAACATTAGCCTCCTTTAGCTTAGCGGTGGTGACGTGAAGTCATGTGACCGTGCTGTAGTTCCTTTATAGCCCAACATTAGCCTCCTTTAGCTTAGCGGTGGTAACGTGAAGTCATGTGACCGTGCTATAATTCCTTTATAGCCCAACATTAGCCTCCTTTAGCTTAGCGGTGGTGACGTGAAGTCATGTGACCGTGCTGTAGGCTACTTCCTTTATAGCCTAACATTAGCCACCTTTAGCTTAGCGGTGGTGACGTGAAGTCATGTGACCGTGCTGTAGGCTACTTCCTTTATAGCCTAACATTAGCCACCTTTAGCTTAGCGGTGGTGACGTGAAGTCATGTGACCGTGCTGTAGGCTACTTCCTTTATAGCCTAACATTAGCCACCTTTAGCTTAGCGGTGGTGACGTGAAGTCATGTGACCGTGCTGTAGTTCCTTTATAGCCCAACATTAGCCGCCTTTAGCTTAGCGGTGGTGAAGTCATGTGACCGTGCTGTAGTTCCTTTATAGCCCAACATTAGCCTCCTTTAGCTTAGCGGTGGTGACGTGAAGTCATGTGACCGTGCTGTAGTTCCTTTATAGCCCAACATTAGCTTTTACTTCAGAAATCTTAAAGTGGTGTTAATATGTGGAGATTATCCTGCTGAACTAAACGTGTAAACACCATAAACATTTGTTTGACATATAGATTATTTTCTGCAATAATCCAAAATCACAAGGAGAAATCCCATTGGAGCAGGGAGATGCTGCCTTCAGGGACCAACACAGAAATCCCACATCCCTGCAGGATTTTATTAATCTTAGTTACTTTCATCCTTTAACTTAAATTCACTTTGATTTTCAGTTCAATCCTGAACGCAGGATATCGATGAATGGTCCATTCTTGAACCTAAACCCAAGTGCCAACGACAAAGTGCAGGTCCTGGTTTTTGTTATTGACGCCAACACGTTCTCTCAGATGAATGAGAAAGCTGTGGAGACGTTACAGGACATCAGAGATGAGGCCAGTGAACTGGGTGAGAGCTGAAATCATGTTTATTATCGTTCACTTTATTCTCACATTCACAGAAAACGGCATGTTTGATAAACGGCAGCTTTAACGGCGTCATGGTAACGCTTTCCATCCCACCACAGATATTCCTCAAGTGGCCCTTCTCACCAAAATCGATGAGGTCTGTCCTGAGATTCAACAAGATGTAAAGAATATCTACAAGAGCAAGATACTGAAGGAAAAGGTATATTAGTATTTATATAATATTAGGTTTAAACATAGATTGTGTGGTCAGTGTTTCTTGCGTCTCATCATCATGAGCACAAATGAAACAGTGTTTTTTAGTCCTCACATGCTTCCAGATATAAAGGTGTCCGACACAAACGGATCCCCAGTGAGGGATTTAGCTTCAGATCTAAAGCTGTAAGATCTACAGGTGAATTCACCTCAGGGCCGAGTCGAACGTGTTTTGCTGGCAGAGAGGAGCTAGCATACAGCATTTCATCCTTACTTTATGTTTCTATGGAAACAATATCTTAACAACAAATGGCGCTTGCTGTTGTCAAACATTAGCTATCAATCTAACAAGCTGTACGGCGAAAGCTAGTTATCTCCTTGACAAGCTAGCTAACGTTTGCTATCTCTTTAACTAGTCAGCTAGCTTACGTAGCTACTTATCCAACAAGCTAACTATCCAATGTAAGCTACGAATGTAAATATAACTTTTTTCGGTAAAGTAAAGGCAAATTGTTAACTGAAATAGTGAGTTTCATTTAAAAGCTTAAAACATTTAATTTGGCAAGTATTGAATATTGCATCAAACCCTTATATGTTTTTTGAGCTGTTGTGATATTACAAAGTCCTTGAAGAACCTATTGGTCCATTTAAACACGGCAACAGAATATAAAAGGTGGCGTGAAAACATGGTCAGTATTTGATTTCTCCACCTGAGTTTCTTTTGGTTTCTAATCATAGATGAAGGAAGTCAGCGCACGTGTGGGTCTCCCAGAGAACTGCATCCTTCCTTCCTCTGATCCTGAGCGCACTGAAACACATCCTCCAGCTAGGAAACGACCACCTCAACACGTGCACGTGATGCTACACACAGCGCACGTTATAACCGTTAGACATGTTTGGGGTTTGTCAGATTCCCAACGAATATTTCTGATTCAGATTATTACCTTAAATACAAAGCAAAGTGTAATTTTAGCATAAATGTAACCAAAGTATCATTAAAGTAATATTCCTAGTTCATAAGATACGTATTTACTCTGTTGTTTGTTTGTATACTCTTGGATTAATAAAGTATTCTGGTTCTGAATATTCACTAACAAAAGCAAAACACAAGCTCATTTAAAAACTCTCACTCTAAATATGAACATCCATCAGCTGCTGTTCCGCCGCAGCTCCAGCAGAGGGCGCCAGGCTCTGTATTATAGTATTATATCTACACTTTAAAAGATATCAATAATTATAAACCCCTGGAATAAAACCTTCAATAATCAATGTTCTATATGAGCATTAAACTGTACAGCATATCTCTGCTGTTACTTTGTTCTTATATGTATGTTTTGTTTCATTTGGTTTGTTTCATTTCTCTTTCTTTATGACCCGACAGAACGAAGCTGGTTTCCAGAAGAAGAACAACACGTTTAGTTCAGCAGAGGATCCCCGTGCTTTAATTACGGACACAATCGGAAAATAAAACACGATACTTCACACGTGACTTATTTGTCTTTTATCACACACACACACACACACACACACACACACACACACACACACACACACACACACACACACACACACACACACACACACACACACACACACAC
>NW_027263274.1:82703-90121 GCF_902827115.2 Pseudochaenichthys georgianus
CTGACCTGGGTTAGAACAACAACATAAAGCTACATTTAAAACTGTGAAATCAATAAAAACAGGCCTGTCAACAACAACAGATGTGAGGATTTCAACAGACACTTCAAACCATCATTAATAGAGTTGTAAATGTCTGCCCCCCCGCTCAGTGCTGCAGATCATCAGAGATACTAATAATTCATTTACATAGAAACATCACACACACACACACACACACACACACACACACACACACACACACACACACACACACACACACACACACACACACACACACACACACACACACACACACACACACACACACACACACACACACACACACACACACACACACACACACACACACACACACACACACACACACACACACACACACACACACACACACACACACACACACACACACACACACACACACACACACACACTCTCTGTACAAACAGATATTTCGGTCGCTCAGGTCTGAGGCTTCAGTGCATGTCGGCTCCTTTTTTCCCAGAATGCACCTCTGTGTCTCCGTTTGTCCGTCTTCAATGCAGCGTGTTCTCCTCTGAGAAAACAGAGAGTTATTAATATCACCTAATAAAAGTAAAAGCTGCACTAACAGTTGAAAAAAAGTCGTAAAATTTGAGGGGAAAAAAGGTCAATATTTCATAGAGAATTTAATATTTCCTGGAAAATATTCATAATTAATGGAAAAAAGTAGTTTTTATAGTAATATAATAATAATAATAATATATTTTTTAAACTAATTAATGAATAAAAAAACTAATTATATTTCAAGGACAAAAAAATCTGGAAGAAAAATGTATTATAAAATATAAAAAATGTTAAAGGTAAAAAGAAAGGTTAAAGAATTCGGATATTTGGAAAGAAAAATGTAATTTTAAGCAAAAAGTGACTTTAGTTCAACAATTTAGAGAAACTGTAGAAAATATTTCAAGTCATAATAAAAGAAAAAAAAATCTGAATATTTTTAAAGAAAAGTTTTTAATATTTCAAACAAAAAACATAATTTCTTGAGCTAAAAAAATGGTTTCATCCAAATAATTAGCAAAAATAATACCTTTTTTTAAGGGAAGTGTATTTTTCGGAAAAGCTTTACACTTTAAGTATATGTGTGTGTGTGTGTGTGTGTGTGTGTCCTCACTCTGTGTGTACGGTGCAGAAGCTCACACACTCCTGGTCCTGTGTGTGTGTGCAGAGGCAGCGGCTCAGATCTCTCCTCAGCCGGACAGAACCGAACCCGTACGGAACCACACGGCTGCAGACAGGAAGTGTCCAGTGTTAACCATAAGATAACAACAACAACAAGAATAATAACAACAACAATAATAATAATAATACCCACAATGTGCATGGTAAAATGTGTTAAAGTGTAAGGATCATGCATGAGATTATTTTCTGCATTAACCCAATGGAGACATCCCATTGGACCAGGGGGATGTTGCCTTCAGGGCACAACACAATAATATGACATCCTGCAGATCTGTGCATGAATATATACATGTGTCTCGGTTTCCTGAGGCCTGCACTACGAAGCCGGATGTTCTCCTAGCGGCTAACTTCAGGGTAACTCGGGGTATCCGGTCCTACGAAGCTCTTTTAAGAAAGCACTTAAATATCTGCCTCAACATCAGTACCCGGATCAGAGTACACTGAGTCCAGTCAGCATCAGGACCCGGATCAGAGTACACCAAGTCCAGTCAGCATCAGTACCCGGATCAGAGTACACTAAGTCCAGTCAGCATCAGGACCCGGATCAGAGTACACTGAGTCCAGTCAGCATCAGTACCCGGATCAGAGTACACTAAGTCCAGTCAGCATCAGGACCCGGATCAGAGTACACTAAGTCCAGTCAGCATCAGTACCCGGATCAGAGTACACTAAGTCCAGTCAGCATCAGGACCCGGATCAGAGTACACTGAGTCCAGTCAGCATCAGTACCCGGATCAGAGTACACTAAGTCCAGTCAGCATCAGGACCCGGATCAGAGTACACTGAGTCCAGTCAGCATCAGTACCCGGATCAGAGTACACTAAGTCCAGTCAGCATCAGTACCCGGATCAGAGTACACTAAGTCCAGTCAGCATCAGTACCCGGATCAGAGTACACTAAGTCCAGTCAGCATCAGAACCCGGATCAGAGTACACTAAGTCCAGTCAGCATCAGGACCCGGATCAGAGTACACTGAGTCCAGTCAGCATCAGTACCCGGATCAGAGTACACTAAGTCCAGTCAGCATCAGTACCCGGATCAGAGTACACTAAGTCCAGTCAGCATCAGTACCCGGATCAGAGTACACTAAGTCCAGTCAGCATCAGTACCCGGATCAGAGTACACTAAGTCCAGTCAGCATCAGTACCCGGATCAGAGTACACTAAGTCCAGTCAGCATCAGTACCCGGATCAGAGTACACTAAATCCAGTCAGCATCAGTACCCGGATCAGAGTACACTAAATCCAGTCAGCATCAGTACCCGGATCAGAGTACACTGAGTCCAGTCAGCATCAGTACCCGGATCAGAGTACACTAAATCCAGTCAGCATCAGTACCCGGATCAGAGTACACTAAGTCCAGTCAGCATCAGTACCCGGATCAGAGTACACTAAGTCCAGTCAGCATCAGAACCCGGATCAGAGTACACTAAGTCCAGTCAGCATCAGTACCCGGATCAGAGTACACTAAGTCCAGTCCGCGGCACATCACTTCTTGATGTCTCACATGTCTCTGATCCGAGTCCCTGAGTGTGTCTGGCCGTGCAGCACTCTCAGCGCCACAGACTGGATGAAGCATTATGTCAGCAACACGTTGAGGAAACTCTGAGTCAGAGGTGATGAGAGTCAGACGGTGTGTTAGACGGGCCGTGACATCATGAACCTGCTGATGGACGCATTCCAACACTTGCTCTGCTCCAGCTGTGTTCACCGTGCAGCTGCAGCTCTGAGGCTTTGATCCTGATCAAGAGTTCGAGTCATGGTTAAAGTTTAACTTCTTCATGTGTCTGATATTAGAGTTCACTTTTCATTCAGGAAGTGTGACGCTGCGCTGTCAGTAGCTTCTCCAGGTCTGTGATTGGTCGAATGCTCCAGACCCCGCCCCTCTCATGTGAACACCTAGCTAGAGAGGACCCGGCTGGCTGAGCGATCCACTTGATAACCCGCGCCGTAGGACCGCTCAGCGAGAGCGCGTTCTGGATCAGGCCAACCGGCTAACTCCAACATCCAGGTGAGGTTGGACCGGCTTCGTCGCACAGGCCTCTGGTCACACACACTCTGGTAAACTACATCGTTATTTCGTGGAAGGGTTCAAAGAAGATCCCGGGATTTCAACGGGTTCATTTGTTGTGATTCTGAGCGTCCTCTCTTCACATCTGTTTCCACTGCTGGGTGATTGAACGCGTCCCGCTCTGCAGCTTCTGTCTGCAGGGTTATTTATTTCCTCTCCGCTCTCTTGTTAACCTCCGTGTCGGGCTTCACTCCTCGGCTGGCTTCACGCCACGTTATGAATTAAGTGAGGCTGTCAGCGAGTTCCCTGCTTCTCTTTGTGAGGAGCAAATCCAGCTGTTGATCTGCAACTGCTGAACTCCCGTGGCGTTGATATCAGATATGTAAACGCTCGGTGACCTGCGAGACGTCACGGTTTCGAACACTGAGAGTTAGTCAGAGTTATTCACACAGATCTCCTGACTTCCTGTGCGGTCGTCCATCGCACGATGTTTTTCCATTCCTCGTAACGGTCTGAGAAACGTTTCTGTTTGGATGTTCGCACGATGCTCGATAGTGGTGGTCTAATGGATAGTGAGGTGGGCTGATGATCGGAAGGTTGTGAGTTCAAATCCCGCCTGGAACACCACCACTAGTGTAAGTGTGCACTTCACCCTCAGTCACTCCAGGGAGAATGTCCTGTGATTGGTTGGTAAGTCGCTTTGGATAAACCGTCAGCTGAATGAATTGTAATGTTCATTTATCATTGTGTAGATGTGAGTGTAATTGTGGAGTATTATCTGGATAGCGAAATGTCGGCCCAGTCCCAAACCGCCCCATGGAACATTTGGGTTTTTATATCTGCGTTGTGTCTGAAGAGTTTGACACGTGTCGGCCGTCGTTACCTCACTGCAACAGGAGGAATTTACAAATGTATTTCTGCTAAATGTCTCAGCGCTTGTGTTCACTTCCCTCGTCACATCTCATACGGCACGGTCAGGTTCACAGCTTCATGTTCCTGCAGATATGTGTCACCTGACTCTCTATGTTGGAGCTCCCTGGTATTTAAATACGACTAACGCCACATCATGCGTTTTGACTCACAGTGTCGGCTTCTCGTACCTCATTAAAGACTCTTTCATTTGAAAGATGTGGAAAGCTTTATGTCACGCAACAAAGGACGAAATCTAACCCGTGACATTGCGGTTACCCGGCGTATGTTATCGCCCGCAGACTTCAGCCGGTTCATGCTTTGTGGACGCTGCGTTCAGACGTCTGTTGCCTGGCTGGATGCGACTCGGAGCACCGCGGGGCGGAAGTTAAACAAACAGATTTTACTCGAGTTCACAGAAGTTGACGTCCGGTAGTTTTGGACGTCTTTGGTCTTTGGTTTGGCCCGCAGCCTGTCGCCCAGACGTGGCTGATATCAAAAGGCTGATTTCACTGTTGACCTTCACTGTGAGGAGAAAATCTGACAAAACAAATCCATAACATATAAATGTGTGAAAAATCGATTTCAAAAATAACATTTACTCTGAGAGTCTCCTCTGGCGCTCGATAGCTGCCAACAAGAGAGCCACAGGGGTAACATATACTACTTCTCTGTTTTCCTTATTATCAACAATCCCATAAAACCTCCAACACCAACAAAGTGTTGAACCCATTGTTTCCTACTGGAGACATTCATCTTTAAAAACACAGATCTATAGTTTCATGCTAAAGGAAGATTCAGTCATTTCTTACAACAGCTTTTATCAATCAAACAGGAGGAAGTAATGCATTTCTTTGGGACTATTTTCAGCAGCGGATTAATCAAGTAACTCTCCTTTGAAGTATTTTCCTAAAAAAGGACTTTTCTTCGATCAAACCTGCATTTTATATCCGGCAAAAAAAGTCAGATTGTAGAGAAGTCTATGAGGAAATGTTCCTACTTCTCTCTCTCTTTATTACCTCAGATTGTATAGAAGTCTATGAGGAAATGTTCCTACTTCTCTCTCTCTTTATTAACTCAGATTGTAGAGAAGTCTATGAGGAAATGTTCCTACTTCTCTCTCTCTTTATTACCTCAGATTGTAGAGAAGTCTATGAGGAAATGTTCCTACTTCTCTCTCTCTTTATTACCTCAGATTGTATAGAAGTCTATGAGGAAATGTTCCTACTTCTCTCTCTCTTTGTTACCTCAGATTGTAGAGAAGTCTATGAGGAAATGTTCCTACTTCTCTCTCTTTATTAGCTCAGATTGTAGAGAAGTCTATGAGGAAATGTTCCTACTTCTCTCTCTCTTATTACCTCAGATTGTAGAGAAGTCTATGAGGAAATGTTCCTACTTCTCTCTCTCTTTGTTACCTCAGATTGTAGAGAAGTCTATGAGGAAATGTTCCTACTTCTCTCTCTCTTTATTACCTCAGATTGTAGAGAAGTCTATGAGGAAATGTTCCTACTTCTCTCTCTCTTTATTACCTCAGATTGTATAGAAGTCTATGAGGAAATGTTCCTACTTCTCTCTCTCTTTGTTACCTCAGATTGTAGAGAAGTCTATGAGGAAATGTTCCTACTTCTCTCTCTCTTTATTACCTCAGATTGTAGAGAAGTCTATGAGGGAATGTTTCCTACTTCTCTCTCTCTTTATTACCTCAGATTGTAGAGAAGTCTATGAGGAAATGTTCCTACTTCTCTCTCTCTTTATTACCTCAGATTGTAGAGAAGTCTATGAGGAAATGTTCCTACTTCTCTCTCTCTTTATTACCTCAGATTGTAGAGAAGTCTATGAGAAAATGTTCCTACTTCTCTCTCTCTTTATTACCTCAGATTGTATAGAAGTCTATGAGGAAATGTTCCTACTTCTCTCTCTCTTATTACCTCAGATTGTAGAGAAGTCTATGAGGAAATGTTCCTACTTCTCTCTCTCTTTATTACCTCAGATTGTTTAGAAGTCTATGAGGAAATGTTACTACTTCTCTCTCTCTTTATTACCTCAGATTGTATAGAAGTCTATGAGGAAATGTTACTACTTCTCGCTCTCTTTATTACCTCAGTTTGTATAGAAGTCTATGAGGAAATGTTCCTACTTCTCTCTCTCTTATTACCTCAGATTGTTTAGAAGTCTATGAGGAAATGTTCCTACTTCTCTCTCTCTTTATTACCTCAGATTGTATAGAAGTCTATGAGGAAATGTTCCTACTTCTCTCTCTCTTTATTACCTCAGATTGTAGAGAAGTCTATGAGGAAATGTTCCTACTTATCTCTCTCTTTATTATCTCAGATTGTATAGAAGTCTATGAGGAAATGTTCCTACTTCTCTCTCTCTTTGTTACCTCAGATTGTATAGAAGTCTATGAGGAAATGTTCCTACTTATCTTTCTCTTTATTACCTCAGATTGTAGAGAAGTCTATGAGGAAATGTTCCTACTTCTCTCTCTCTTTATTACCTCAGATTGTATAGAAGTCTATGAGGACATTTTCCTACTTCTCTCTCTCTCTTTATTACCTCAGATTGTAGAGAAGTCTATGATGAAATGTTCCTAATTCTCTCTCTCTCTTTATTAGCTCAGATTGTATAGAAGTCTATGAGAAAATGTTCCTACTTCTCTCTCTCTTTATTACCTCAGATTGTATAGAAGTCTATGAAGAAATGTTCCTACTTCTCTCTCTCTCTTTATTACCTCAGATTGTAGAGAAGTCTATGAGGAGATGTTCCTTCTTCTCTCTCTCTTTGTTACCTCAGATTGTATAGAAGTCTATGAGGAAATGTTCCTACTTCTCTCTCTCTCTATTACCTCAGATTGTATAGAAGTCTATGAGGAAATGTTCCTACTTCTCTCTCTCTCTTTATTACCTCAGATTGTATAGAAGTATATGAGGAAATGTTCCTACTTCTCTCTCTCTATATTACCTCAGATTGTATAGAAGTCCATGAGGAAATGTTCCTACTTCTCTCTCTCTTTATTACCTCAGATTGTGTAGAAGTCTATGAGGAAATGTTCCTCCTTCTCTCTCTCTCTTTAGTACCTCAGATTGTGTAGAAGTCTATGAGGAAATGTTCCTCCTTCTCTCTCTCTCTTTATTACCACAGATTGTATAGAAGTCTATGAGGAAATGTTCCTACTTCTCTCTCTCTCTTTATTACCTCAGATTGTAGAGAAGTCTATGATGAAATGTTCCTACTTCTCTCTCTCTCTTTATTACCTCAGATTGTATAGAAGTCTATGA